>NC_090751.1:58829572-58839572 GCF_036898095.1 Palaemon carinicauda
TTAGGATACCAATTCGACACAATGGTGTACTACAGGTACTTCTCATTTTACCGTTGATAACTACTAAAGAACTCTTTTTATTTAATAAGGTTGTAACAAAAATAACACGAATACCAATTACTTCTTCACAAAGCTAAACAAAAAAACATTTATTAATCTCCACTGCAATAGCCCTTTCCAAACACTTCATAGCGCCAACGAGCTTCTGCTAAATTAACAATTCATCGCGACAGCTTTGTTATGCCTTCAATACTGAAAGTTGCATTGTGTCTGATAAGATTAAGGAGACTTGATGAAGAATTTGACTGTTCTGCAAACTGTTGCGACAACAAAGAACATCAAAGAAAAAGTACTTTCATGTGGCATCTAATTAAAATATATAACAACTCAAAAAGTAAATGTTTTCTATCTCCCTCTCTCTTGTTGCTGATATATCTGATAATTCTTTGGGTTACGGCATTTTTCTCTGGGCATATTTCATAATTCAAGAGGAGAGATTTGACACGAAGTGCAAGAGTTATCTTTAAATTATAGTGTTGCAAACATGAAGATAAAAATGACTGAATTGCTTTATGTCATGTAAGCTGAGAATTTTAAAGATAATTCAAGCTTTAAAAGTAACACTCCTGGCTCAATGAAATGCTTGTTAATTCTCTCTCTCTCTCTCTCTCTCTCTCTCTCTCTCTCTCTCTCTCTCTCCATATTTTTTTCTTGACCTACTATGCTAATACAGCGATAAAATGTGTGTTTTATAGAATAGTTTATGACGAAAGACGACTTGACTAATCTAAAAATGACATCATTATTTATGAATATTAGTATCCCAATCTATGACAAAAATATGACGTTTCATATAATTGAGAGAGAGAGAGAGAGAGAGAGAGAGAGAGAGAGAGAGAGAGAGAATGGTCAAATCAAGTGATAAATTAGGTCAGGAAAAATCAAGAAGGATTTATGGTTTAAAGTTATCAAAAATGACACCTGGACACAAATGAAATAAGACACCGAGAGTTCAGTGTTCATAATCCCAAATGATACAGACGTCACTTTCACAATTAAAATGAAGTCATTCATTAAGACGGCATAAATTCTTCATCCTTTAAGCTAAACCTCGCGTGGCGAGCTGAAAGTATAATCACAGACTGGGCCATGCGACTGAAACACTCATATCGATCCAGGGTTCGGTGACGGGAATTCTTATTCGTTTAAGCCAGAAGAAGAAAAGGAAGATTTAGATTTACTCGAAAAGATTGCTTCATTTTACCAGACTTTCTTTGTGTTTGCTTGTCGATTTTCACTGCTTTTATTTCTGGAAGTCAAATTTAGAATAACGATAGGCTGCTGCTGCCACTACTAACTTACTACTACTACTACTACTACTACTACTACTAATAATAATAATAATAATAATAATAATAATAATTTTGCATTGCTGGCGTTGAGGTGGAACAGGGGGGGGGGGGCAGGACGCCACACCAGGTCAACAACCTTGATTTTGAGACCGACTGGTTGTTAAGGTTACATGATGTTATTCAATCTATTATCTAATGCTGTCGCAGTCTTCACCAGTTAGATATTGTCTATAGCTAAGCAAAGGGTATTATTATTATTATTATTATTATTATTATTATTATTATTATTATTATTATTATTATTACTTGCTAAGCTACAACCCTAGTTGGAAAAGCAGGATGCTATAAGCCCAGGGGCCCCAACAGGGAAAATAGCCCAGTGAGGGAAGGAAACAAGGACAAATAAAATATTTTAAGAGTAATAACATTAAAATGAATATTTCTTATATAAACTATAACAACTTTAACAAAACAAGAGGAAGAGAAATCAGATAGAATAGTGTGCCCGAGTGTACCCTCAAGCAAGAGAACTCTAACTCACGACAGTGGAAGACCATGGTACAGAGGCTATGGCACTATCCAAGACTAGAGAACAATGGTTTGATCTGGAGTGTCCTTCTCCAAGAAGAGCTGATTACCATAGCTAAAGTCTCTCTTCTACCCTTGCCAGTGCAGTAGTTAACCACTTGGGTGAAAAAGAATTGTTTGGTAATCTCAGTGCTGTCAGATGTATGAGGACAGATTAGAATCTGTAAAGAATAGGCCAGACTATTTGGTGTACGTGTAGGGAAAGGGAAAATGAACCGTGACCAGAGAGAAGGGTCCAATGTAGTATTATCTGGCCAGTCAAAGGACCCCTAAACTCTCTAGCGGTAGTATCTCAACGGGTGGCTGGTGCCCTGGCCAACCTGCTACCAATGATGCTTCCTGATCTGACTATAGACCTTATAATAATCGCAAAGAAACGTCATTTTTTTAGCATAAGGTCCTTGTTTGTAGATGTATAAAATTTGGGGCTAATAACTCGACGCTGGGCCTGTGAGGCCATTCGGCAACCGAGGGCAACGGTGGGTGGGGGGGGGGGTCGGAGTTGCACTATAAAGTGAAATTCTGAGGAAGTTTTGGATAGGAAGAGGGAAGTAAGGAAGCAATAGTGGCAATGAAGTAACAGGATATACTGCAAGATCAGCAAGGGACCGAAGAAACACAGCAAAAATAATTTCAATTAATGCCTACCGTATACTGTGTGAGGTGCACTGACGGCACCACTCCATTAAGGGTGAGATTTATTTACAGAACTGGATTGTTCTCATGAATTTTGGGACATTTGGCCAGGTGCTGAGGCCAGGGAAACCATTCACAGCCATGGTGCAACAAAACCGTGCATTTGAATTATGAAGCAAATTTGAGTTTATGCAGCAAGATGAAAGGAGGTGGGGACTGCCAAGAGCCGAACTGCTGCTACACACACTTTTAGTACTGTTTACAGTAAGCTGCAAGAGGCTCAATGATTGCACTATGCAAAATCCTTTCATTTGCACTTCATTCTTTGTATAGTTACGTGACTGCAAGGAAATGCCTTGTTTTTTTTTTTTTTTTTTTTTTTTCATCTTTGATATCAAGTTTAGCAGACGACAGGGTCGCGTTCGGAACTTCAAAGGATATTAAGACTATTACTATTAGTGACACGATTTTTGGCAGGAAATTGAACGTTTGAATCTCTCTCTCTCTCTCTCTCTCTCTCTCTCTCTCTCTCTCTCTCTCTCAAAGTTTATATTATAAAATAGTATGTAATAAAACCTAGTGGAATGTAATAAAACAACAGGAAACAACAACAAACTCTGAGACCTATAATGGATTGATTAAATGACGCAGGCCTTTTTATGTCTAAAACACAGTTAGTGACTCCCTGACATAATTGAAAACCCGATCTCCTCCGTGCTGCAATACAACGACCTTCTGTACTTTAGTAGCATCTGTTAAAAAATACTTTGTTTAATACCCACTGATATTTGGTTTTACAGATTACTTATTCATTGATAATAACAATTATCTCCTCTGTTGCCAATTTTGTCTATAATTCCATTATTTATTTTCGTTTAACCTCTTGTGTTTACTAAATGGAACAAAATAAAGATATTAGTTATATCGAAGACAACTGAAGGAGAAACCGCCAATGGAAATTTCCGAGCTTCATAACTTGCCAAAACGGGATATTGCGTAAAAACGTATAACAGAAACAAGAGAGAAATGCTACTGGGGTCTATAATGACATTTTCATCGAATAAATTACTTAATTACAAAAAAGGATTTCCCGATTACACATTTACTAATGAAACCATTTTCCGCTTAAATCTGTAACGATCGGGGCACGAGAATGTTATGCCGAGGAAAATGAATAACTCCAGAGAAAATTGAACGTAGTCATGCTGAAGTCGCTTCGTGCCTAAAAAAAAAAAAATATTCTTTATAACCTTTACGGGGATCTTTACTGTTGCTCTTCTATTTAGGAAGGAAGTTACCTGAGAGTCGAAGGTTATATTGCAAGCTGGCGAACACATACAGGAAGTTAGGTAACCATGAAAAGTTAAAGGTGGTAGAGAAAAAGGTGGGGGAAGATACAGCCAGAAAAGAAGATAAAAATATTTTGGAAAGCATGGGAGGTGAATGTCATTCAAGGCATAAATGTAATTAATGAGTTTGTACGTACGTACAGATTATATACAAAGAAAAAGGAAAAGCCTGTAGTTACAGTGTGCTTATACACAACGATACAAACGAACATTTTTATGCTAAAAATTACTCACACAAACCCACGCATTTGTATATACAGTATATATATATATATATATATATATGTGTGTGTGTGTGTGTGTACGTGCAATATACACATTACGACATAAGTAAACGAAAGAAACTGTGCACAAGGATATCTTGAAAAAACTTTAAGACTGAAGGCGTAGAGTTGAGAAAATAGTATGTTTGGGTATGAAGGACTAGGGTAGGACAAACGGAAGTGATAAATAGAAACGAATATATACAAATAGACCAAAATAAGGTCATTTTTATGCAGTTTTGTCCTTTTTTCACAGCCAGATCCCTCACAACAGGGTAAGACTCCTATAATGTGATAATGTAAATCTAAAATCGGACTAAGTCGAATTGAATCAACTTTGCCTTCTGCATAGATTATGGAAAAGGGAAAATCAAGTTAGAATGAAGGCAAGAAACAGAGAGAGAGAGAGAGAGAGAGAGAGAGAGAGAGAGAGCGCAAGGACGTTCCTTGAGACAAAACACTGTAGGTGATATACATCCTTTTACTGAAATGAAGTCTGCAAAGTGCTTCCGGAACTAGTCAAATTATACTGAATGAAGAAATATTATCGTATTTTCAAAAGTGACCCACATGAAGGCTGAGCACTTACTTGATCGTCAGTATACTCTATATTTAGACTCTCATTAACAAGAGATTGATGCGAGACTAATACAAGTAAGATAAGTAATTCTATTGTACTTATTTTTGTGTACATATTACTAACATCATAGTTAATATCAATGTCGTTACTTTTATTATAATACTATAATCAATATAGGTATTTACGTTGTCATTATCAACAATGGAGATCATGATCACAGAAAATACAGTACTTAGCAACGATGATTCAAAATTATTCCGCCCCCCCCCCCCCAGAAAAAAACTGTTTTCGATACCATGAAAATGTGAAATGCCCCTAAAAGAGAGAGAGAGGAGAGAGAGAGAGAGAGAGAGAGAGAGAGAGATTCATAATTATACTGTACACACGTTCTTGGGCGTTTCTTGTTTACAGTTTTTTTGTTCACGGAAAGTCGAAAACCGGAAAATAGCGCGATTATAACACAAGCTGTCAAACAAACACGCTTATTATTATTATTATTATTATTATTTGCTAAGCTACAACTCAAGTTGGAAAAGCAGGATGCTATAAGCCCAGGAGCTCCAACAGGGAAAATAGCTCATTAAGGAAAGGAAACAAGGAAAAATAGAAAATTTTAAGAACAATAACATTAAAATAAATATTTCCTAGGTAAACTATAAGAACTTTAACAAAAACGGGAGGAAAAGAAATTAGATAGAATAGTGTGCCCGAGTGTACCCTCAAGCAAGAGAACTCTAACCCAAGACTGTGGAAGGTCATGGTACAGAGGCTATGGCACTACCATACCAGATGTATGTTATTACTGCGCTAAAGAAAAAGAAAAAAAAAAAAGATAACAGCCAAACCCATTTACTTTTTCCCAGAATTCAAACTATTATTCATATGAACGATGCAGTCGAGGCAACAGTAATGATTTAATTATGTTCGTTGCTCAACTATCTATTCAATACACAGAAATCCTTGACTCATGGTACAGAATCCGTTGGAACACTTTGCATGCAAAACTTTTATTTTCACATAAAATCATTGAATATATGAAATATCTGGAGAACGTTGAAATCCTACAATTAAATGCTTATATATCCGCATCAATCTACATAAAAAAAAAACATAGCATTAAGTAGAGTTTAAAAACAATAGATCTAAATAAAAACTTATGGCATTTAGTAGTTTAAAACTTAATAGATCTAAATAAAAAAACTTATGGCATTTAGTAGTTTAAAACTTAATAGATCTAAATAAAAAACTTATGGCATTTAGTAGATATTAAAATTTAGTAGATATATATAAAGAAAAAATATTGGCATTCAGTATAGAATAAAATAAAATTTAATGATTGAGATACTTTAAATGCCAAACTCCTATATTTTATTAAACGAATGATATAAAATGGCATCCAATGAAGACACATAAAAAAAAATTCTTCCATTGAAAGGTGTGATTTTACAAGACCCTGATCAACGGAAGGAAGAGAACGAATCAAAGCCTCAGAAGACGTCAGCAGTTACAAAATGCCAACTCGTGTCGAGTTTCCCAGAAATCGTTCCATTATTTATACGCCAGTGAAATTTCTTGACTATCGTAACGATTCCCTGTAAAGGTCAAGTACAATATTTGGCTCTTTCCTATTTTCTTCACTCCTTTTTCCTATTGCTTGTTTTTATTCGATTTTCACACCACATTCTCTTCGATATTGCCTTACATGTGTTATTTTTATTTTTTTTCATTTTAGGTTCATTTTTAAATCCTAAAATTTTTCCTTTTTCGTGAAATCTCAGCTGTTCTATTTGCCATTATGACCAAAAGCTTCTTTTATTCAGTTCTTAGTCCTAATTATTTTTCAAAAGAATAACCTCAATGTGGTAAAACAAAAATAATTTCAACAATATGGAGATAAATGAAAAATTTAACGAGTGCAAGAAACCTCATTAGATTGCAAAATAAACTGAATTACCGAGTGCAAGAAATTTCATTAGACTGTAAAAATAAACTAGGGTTGCATTACAATAATAATAAATTCGTTTAATATACAATACTAATACACACCGACCCGTCAAAAATGAAGACTAAATATTTAGATAGTTGCGCACGCACAGATTCACCCCTGCCCCTTTCCTCACTACAACTCCTTTCACCAGGGTATGACTACTCCCTCTCCACCCTACTCCAGGGACGGGAAGGAACCGAGTAATTATGTCTAGCAATGCCGCTGAGTGTTACTGGAAATATATATATATATATATATATATATTGATATATATATATATATATATATATATTGCATATATATATATATATATATATATATACATACTGCATAGCCAGACGCTTCCTCTTTATTATGTAGGGGAGATTTGATTGATTCGTAGACAATGAAAAGCAAAGGGTTCCTTCAGAGGAAATAACTCATAAGCGATAACACAATAAACTTTAAAGTGTGATGACTTCAGGAGAATACCATTGAAATATTCGTAGAAAGCCGAGACAACAGGATACGGGAAAGGAAACGAGAGAAAGGTTCTGTTTACGACAGATAGAAAAGAAACCAAGAGGAAGTTTGGATGACTCTGCAGAAAAGGAGTCCAATTTTAACGCTCTACGAAGGATCTGTTAACACCTTTGGTAATATTATGACCGACCATATGGCTAGATCTGTGGTAAAAATGCTATTATCCATGAGAGAGAGAGAGAGAGAGAGAGAGAGAGAGAGAGAGAGAGAGAGATTAGTTTTATGTCAATGTCAAAAAACAATATGCATATCGTTTTGTTTCCTCTCAGTGGAAAAAGATAAAATTAACTACAATCAAGTAAACAGCGCAAACACTATTAATTGTTTAAACGTTGAAAATACTCCTGTTAAAATAAAAATTAGCAGCAAGTATAGAACATATTGAAGAATATTTAAATCTGTCCATTTTAGAATTATATAGTAACTTAATTCTCGTGAAAATAATACAAATAAAAGCTGAAAGATCTGACCTACATTGTGGTTGTGGTGTCCACCCATACTTTCCTTTGACACAAAACTCTATCCTAAGTTCAAAGGTAAACATTTCTCCCCGATACATTTTATTGACGCCCACTTTAATAACTTTTCTAACGTAATACATATCTCTCTCTCTCTCTCTCTCTCTCTCTCTCTCTCTCTCTCTCTCTCTCTCTCTCTCTCTCTCCATAAAAAATAGCAAATGGATGGAACATACTTCTAGTGGATGTTGTAAATAGTAACACGGGACAAGAGTTGAAGAATAAGTTATACAAAATCATAAAAATTCTCTAATATTTCAACTAAATCGCACTACCCAAGAGCAAATGGAGTCTGCGGATGCACTAAAAAGTCTTTTGAGACATAAAAAATCCCTGTAATCTCTCTCTCTCTCTCTCTCTCTCTCTCTCTCTCTCTCTCTCTCTGGCCAAGCATAACCATGTCAAGTGCCATTTTGCACGGCAAAGCAACACAAAGGGCGATAAAGCATGATTCTCTCAAATAACTCCGTACCGCAGCACTGCACTTCGACGAAATGTTCGTGTATTTGGACTATTTCGCACAAGTGGATCTTCAACTTATGCAAACTCTGAACAATAAACTCTGATACAAAATGGTCACCGGGTTCATCTAAATAAATATGCTCTCCTCGCTGTGTAATTGTAAAGAAAATAAATGATTGTTGGAAATTTGAGTGAATACTAAATCTGTTTCATATTATACCCTTTTCTCTCAGGGAAGATAAATCTTTTATAATAATTGTAGGTGTTGACGACAATATAATGTTTTTATTAGAATAAAACGTGTGTGAATGAATGTAGAATAATTGCAAATATAAAGCCACTCGTATGCAAATCTATCCCAACTGAGAATAAACCGAAAATTTATGTTAGCATAAACAACATACGTAATCTACACTATAAAACAAAGATTGTGTGTATGAATGTGTCAACTACTACCACATACAGGTTCGAAAATAATAGAAGGACGGAAGATTTAGGAGTAAAAATATACATCTTTGATTCTGGATAGAGAAGAAAGCTACATAACTGAAATAATATGAAGTTCACACACTCTATACTATCTTTGTGGGCCAATGAGGATAGAGTATACACTTCTCATTAGCAACGCTTTTAACCCCACCACAATTCTTGAAAGGAAAATATATGATTATTAATGGAGGCGCTGTTGTAAAGGCTATGCCTCACCCTTGAACCTGAACCTGAACAGAAGTGTTGTGAAGTAAGCACAATGTTAGTCATGAACATTGATCCCAAATCTACGAAATTACTTAATGACTAAATAAATTCAATATACACGTTGACAATTTGACATGGTATTTACTGCATAGTGATTATGGGAAGTTACGGATAAGTGAGAAAAGCTTTGAAAATGTTTATAGTAAGTTGAATGTCAGAAAGAGTAAGCAGGCGAGACCAAATGAAATCAGAAAAAAATGGATCAGTAAATGTTTTGATGGCTGGTGAAAAGGATGAAAAGAAAGGAGGTCAAACAATGAAAAGGAAAAAGGAAGATAGTAGAGGGTAGGTAGAGTAAAAGAGGTGTTGCAAGGTGGCTATTATTCAAGATTTAGCGTAAGCGACCCGCAAAAAAGGACGTATAAATACTTAGATAAATATGTACACCTATGAACACAGAGATTCAACCCTTCCCACCCTATCCCCCTTTCCTAACTACCACACGGCAGTTTAGGCAAATTGTGGAAATTATTTGTTTCTGAGTGGTTGCTGCTTAGTGTGACAGGAAAGAAAGATTATATATATATATATATATATATATATATATATATATATATATATATATATATATATATATATATATATATATATATATATATATATATTTAACCAAGCACCTACTTTGTATTATATAAGGAAGATTGTAAGCCTTCTATGCTGGGATATGAAGCGTCCGAAGACAATGATAAGTTTTTCTCTAAACGTAGAAGATGAGTGTGACAGTAACGTCTTCTTCTTTTCTGATGACGCCACCCGATATTAAAGATATAAGTTTAATCGGTGATAAATGTATATAAATTTACTTATATAAAAAAAAATGCAGTAGGCCTATATGTGCATGCACATAATACGAAAATCCTATTTTTCCATAAAAAAATACTTTATGGCAAAACTAAATCCAATAGGAAGAAACTCAATTATCAAAAGATATGGCAAAATTCATGGGAAAAAAGCAAAACAAAAAATAGCAGTTTCTAATAACCGTAT
>NC_090751.1:58844572-58862072 GCF_036898095.1 Palaemon carinicauda
ATATAAAATACACACATCACACACACAGACACACACACACACACACATATATATATATATATATATATATATATATATATATATATATATATATATATATATATGTGTGTGTGTGTGTGTGTGTGTGTGTGTGTGTGTGTGTGTGTTGTGTGTGTGTAGGAAAAAAATTCACGTGAATAAGAAACGATTCATAATGATAAAAATAAGGAATGCGCTTCAAATAATAACAATACAAATAAACCTAATCCGAACCACAAAGTGAACACATAAAACCAAATCAAAGCAACAAAAACAATTGAAGTGAGGCCCTTCACAATCCGTTTGATGTTCGACAAGGTCATTATCAGGGTCGCCGGGTGAACTCATTGCCCCGAGAGAGAGAGAGAGAGAGAGAGAGAGAGAGAGAGAGAGAGAGAGAGAGAGAGAGAGAGAGAGAGAGCCTGCAGTTAACTTTTAAGAGAAACTTACGTTTGGTGAGAAAAGTTTTACTGACCTTTTCCTTTTATCGGATTCTGAGAGTTTCTGATTTCAAGATTTTAACTTTTTGAGAAACAGGTTTAATAGAAAAGATTTAGATTTATATTGATCATAGATTTTTACTTCATACATAATTCATGTTTTTATTTCTTCTATTTAATATAACTTCATTTTATTCATATTTAGCATTAATATAGTTATTTTATCATTCCCAAATATAATCAGGCCAGATCTGTAATGGTCGAGTTAGACTCACAGGGCTGGTAAATCTCCTTTTAATAATAATAATAAAGTTTGATCTTATAAGAACACTTTAAGAAAAATAAAACGAAGTTTCTCGAATTTCAAATAGAAAATAAATGATTCACCAGTAATGCTATCCCATGCCTCTGACCACTAGCTTCAAGGGTCGCAAGCCAATTAGTACAGAGAAAGAAAGATAAATGAATTACCCCCAATCAATTTGCATTGATCTACTCTCTATGTTGAGGCTTTTGTTTCAATGGACGTGCTCGTTTTACGATCAGGAGTCCAGAGTAAAATTTACTACCGATTTTTTTTAATTTTGTTCTCATATGCCTAATGTTTTATGCACTTGCAGTTACAATTACAAATAAAATAATTTTTTGAAGGCTATAAACACGCGCATACACATACACGCACCCATACATACACATACACACACACACACATATATATATATATATATATATATATATATATATATATATATATATATATATATATATATATATATATATATATGTATATATATATTGTGTGTGTGTGTGAGAGACTGTATGTGAGTACCTTTCTCAACATAGGTTGATTTTCCTAACAGGGTGGATCTAGAGAAACAAAGAAACATTCTACTATAATTTACTGAATTGTGGATTAACCTCCCTATGCAGAAAAATTCCATAACCTTAGTCGCTTCATTTGGCTTTTCAAGCGATAAAAATCATCCACTCCATTCTCCCACGATCTATACCTCCATCTTCTGGTTCCCCATTATATTCAAACCCTTCCTTTCGTTCACGGTTACTCTCACTTTTCTCCTTTACAGACATCCTCGTTATTTTCATTAGCTTTGAAAGCTTTAATCCATCATCCCAAATCAGTACTACATTATATACCAAATTTTCTTCGCAACTAATTTCTATCATCTTATAACTTTGCATACATCTAAACCTAATTTCCTTTCGCCGATTTATATTATCCCATTTCTTAAGATATTAAACAGCAATGGAGACAGCACGAATTTTCTCAAACTTTCTTCCCACCTACCATGTTATTCTCTAATCTAAAACCCTGACACACACTTTACTTCCTACATAAATACTTCTGAACTGGTCTCAACCACTTATTTTCTTTATATATCTCCAACAACCTCCACGGTAACTCTATCAATTCTATAATAAGTTTTAATTGAGTCCATTTTGTAAATTATCAATTCTATAAGTTTTAATGGAGTCCATTTTGTAATGTATAGCCTAACCATATTACTCTTTCAAAGCAAACACTGGTAGGCACATCCCCTTCCTTCTTTATACCCACACTCTTCCCCTGTCAATAGTTCTGTCCTTCCTTAGTTTCACAATAAAAATCCTTCATTGCAGCTTCCATGGTACACTTGATAACGTTCTATCTCTATCATGCTTACAGACCTTTCAACCCCCTTTACATTTATGCAACAGAACAATGATCATTAAAAATCCCCTTCTTTAGGAACCTTTTATCAAATACAGAAATACCTTGAAGAGCTTTGACAGCCATTCAATAACTATTTCTATCACAAATCAGCATCTAACTTACATAAAAGCACATATGCATAGTTTCTACACACCTTAAATCTACAGGAACTCGGAGTAAATTAAAGAAAAATTATCTTACTTCCTGAATACGGTTATCAAACCGTATATGAATGCAGTCACATAAAATTTGGGAAATATTGAATTTTCAATATGGCGAATAACATATTTGATTTTATTTATATTCCCCGAGTTGCACTTTGGTGTCTGGGCTTATGATGTGGTCTCCTTGAAACTAAGAAACCTGAGGCCGTAATTGAAATCTGACCTTACTGAACTGAGACAAGGCTAAGGGAATACCATTAACACGCTCTACTTTCCTCTCTAGTAATCCTTGGGACTGATATAAGGACTAGCCTTATTTAACGTACAGAGATAACTGCAAGTATTTTAAGTACTGGATTTATCCACTATGCAAATTCTCTTCCCAAACAAGATATTACCAGCTGCATACATGGTAATTATTATAGCAATTCTGAAAGAAAAAATTTTTCCATTCAAAATCGGTGTTATACGCTTAAAATATACATAAGTATTGTTGTTTTATTATTACTATCCCTATTATTAATAGCACTGCCCCCTCCATACATCGGGATCTCTCCTGTAATTCGTTTACGCATCTAATCGAATTAATTACCACTGGGCAATATTGACTCACGGACAAAGCAATAGGTCCAAATCGAGTCCTAAAAGTATAGAATTATCATTTTTTTTTCACCTCGTGAAGAATAAAATAACTTATATTACTTACTTGCTTAATTATGAATAGTTAAACATAATTATATAAAGATCTTAACCGATAGGTTAAATAATTAATATAATTCTATTGTTAAAACCCTTACTATTATTATTATCATTATTTTTATTAGTTTAATGCAGATCTATGTTGTCAATAAATGGGTTTAGATTTAAAAATAGCATCTGTGCGGATCTCTAATGATGTAAGCACGCTATTTAATAGGTGAAGAAGAAGATGATTTGTGGTTTCAGGCGATATATACATAATTTCAGTTCTCACCTCAGTACGATTTCAATATCTTTTATGTATTTTGAACTTATACTTTTGACAGAATTTCAGGAGACGGTAAAGATTCTTATTCAGACCATACACTGGAATACTATCTTTACATGCAATATAGATTAGTATTCAAACCATGGGCTCTGTTATCATGGGGGGAAAGTGTGCAACTTACTCCACTAAATTGGAATATAGGAGATAGCTCTCTTATTATACATTATTTGTTTAAAAGTTTATACGAGACAAATACACCACTTTAAGTTATAGTACGTACAGTAATGAACGAATAGCTTTATATTGATGCAAACTGAAAAATCAGACGCTTTCAAACACAAATGTAAATATATATGTATACAGTATATATATATATATATATATATATATATATATATATATATATATATATATATATATATATATATATATATATATATATACACGAGTTGTGTGTGTGTTAAATCACATGGCCGAGCATAAATTTACCTTCAATCAATTAAAGCAAAGAAAAATTATTACCTACATCATATTTAGCTAACGTATACGATGAGAATGCTTGTTTGATTTTATAGTTCTTTTCCTAATGCTATGAGCATTTTTTCTAATTCATACACTCTATTCATTCAAACAAAACCTAACAAGCTTGATTCTATTTTGGAAACCTGGTTAGCTGAATTACTCATGAGGAATGTCTAAAAAGAAAAGAAAAAGTAGCATTAAAAAAGCAGTCCCCTTCATACTTTTAAATACTTCAGCTAGGTTCTGGAAGTAAATAAAATCTTGCTAATACAGTAAATCGGTCACTAAGAAACCGAGAGGACAACTTGAGGCCGTCTGGTGGTTAGCATCAAGGTTCTATAGCAGTTTGCAAACCCTCAAATCAGGATTGCTGAATTGATACCAATTTGTTATTAATTTATCGTCAGGTAGAATAATAAAATAACACAAGAATATCCACGACGAAAGTCTTGCTAGATTAGATTAAGTTTTATATAAATCTCAGAAGCCATTTTTAGTAGTGTTCTGGTGTTGAGAGATGCCAATTAGCAAAATCTTAATCCCAGACAAGAAATATTCTTATTCAAATGGGAGTTTTATGTCACTTTCACTTTCCATGTGCAACACACTCAAATATACCAGCAACAAAAGAAGGTATTCATTCCTTTTAAGTACTGACTATGGCTACGAACTATCAGACGCTTTGAATAGTTTTCCTTTAACGGAAAATCTCTGGAATGTAATCGATTACTGCTGTGTTCCAATACGTCTATTGATTTAAAATATTTGTGCAAATTCTTCACTTCGTACAACATTCAGAATTACCTCCAGTTATACAACATACTGCAGAGACACATACATGAAATTACTAAAGTACAGTTCGACTCAGAAATTCCTGACACACCTCGCTTTGTGGAAGTGAACCCTGTCACACTCTGACTACACGGTGAGTTCCTGTGTGTAGTCCGCCTCACCATCTCTCCCTACACTAGAGGTTTGGTTACACGTCACGCAATAACGTTGCAACATAGTGCACTTCCTCGGAGCGAGGTGTACCGGTTCCCGGAATGCCTGTGTTCAACTGTGCATCTAAAACCGCAAAAAAAAAATTGCATGTATAAAAGCATGTATTCAGATTAAGAAATGTATACTACAGACCTTGTGCCAGGATATTCCACTGCATGACCCTGAAAGTGCCACCAGCAGATATCGAAGGGGAGTCGATTTCGCCGTAAGTGGGCGCCTTTCGGTAATTACGTGGCAGAATGGCTGGAAGATGCTTGATGGGCTCCCGCACCCACTCTAGTAATGCCCGGGCATCTAGATCCTTGGGCACCACCACGTGGTCATCCTGGTTTTCCTCGCTCTCCACCCTCGGCTTGGACGTAAAACTTCCCATCCTGAAGGATTAAAGATTAAAATTAATATTGATAAGAGATAAAAACAGTATATATTCAACATATCTAAGTTAACAACGAAAGAAACCACAGTTTATACCATATAATAACTAAATACTCTCTGATTAATTAATTATTCAGAGGCTCAAATACACTATTAAGTAGTATCCTCCTTTACATTTTGATATATAGTGTATATTTCAGTGTTTACACAAAAAATGAGTTACTGTCACGTTTGACCATCTTAAACAAACCTTGTGTAAAAAAAAAAAATACTTTCGAGTTAATTTGGACTGCTATGTTACACTACCTTTGGTTTAATGTTACAAAAAGCACGGGTGTGTTCCCAGAATCATTTGACATAGGTAAATAGCAGGAATTTCTACACAGCATTTAGGTTAACAAAAGGTAATAAACTACGTTACAGAGATAGACAGGGTTGAAATGCAAACATTCAATTCTCAGCAGCTGTGAAAGACCTCAAAATACAGTATACCTTCAGAACATTATGATTTCCCGGATAATCTATATTAAGGACGAATCATCGGAATTAATGCTCAGAATAAAAATTTCGGACTAAAATTTAAATTTCCTCTAGTCCCGGTAGTCTGAAAATGCTCAGCAGGATCTGAGCTAAACTTCTAAATCACCAAATGCGTTGAAAACTTAGTTTCTCCAGGAAACGAAATATTTGCAAAGAACTGACATAAATAAAAACAATATTTTCGTTGCAGAGTATTACATGTTTGATATTCATAATTCTTAATATTCTATTTGTAAGATATGAAAAGTCTTCTTTCCCCCAAATTCTAGATATTGGTACAGGAACAAACATTCCATTTTATAACATCATCGGTGTTTACTATAAAAAATTAAAATTTTATGAAAAAAAAACTATTTTCTTATGTTATTGGCATACTCATAAGAAAACAAATCTTGGGATTAAAAGCGGAAATGTCAAATTCAATAGCTTCCCTCAACGATCAAATACATGAACCTGATTCCACAACAAAACCTGAACACGGATCCAGTTACAGACTAACATATGGATAAGGGTCCGAATACAGATCAACTTAAGGGCGGGTTCACATCCAAATCAATATTGGAGGTCTAGTTCAGAGCCAATTCTAACTACTGTATAAGCTCGAGTACAGATTACTATTATCATTATTATAATAGTAGTAGTAGTAGTAGTAGTAGTAGTCAAGTTATAACCCTAGTTGGAAAAGCAGAACGCTTTAAGCCCATGGGCTCTATCATGGAAAGCAACCAAGTGCAGAAATGGAAAATGGAAATAACAAATAAACTGTACACAGTATGAGAATTGATAAATATAAATATAAAATGTATCAAGATCAGAAACAACATTAAAATAGATCGGCCATATTAAAACTATAAAACAGGACACATGACAACCTGTTAAACATAAAAACATTTGCAACGAATTTATAAATCTGAAGTTCCCCTGCTTCAACTGCCAGAGTAGAAAGATCATTTTACAATCTAGTAATAGCTACGATAAAACTTCTAGGTACTGTGTAGTATTGAGACTTCTGATGGAGAAGGCAGGACTGTTAGAATTAACTGGTTACCTAGTACTACTTGCAAGATGGTACAGTATGGGATGATCTGAATGCAAAGGATGGTTAGAATTATGAAAATTTTAATGTAATTTTCACAATGAATTAACTGAATATGGTGACAGAGATTAATATCTATATAAAGGATACGGAATTTAATAAACTGCAAATTTTTGACAAACAAATTAAGATGAGAGTCAGAAGCTGAGGACCAGACAGAAAAACAATACTCGAAACAAGGTAAAATAAAAAAAAAATTAACTTTCTCAATATGTAAATTTTTGTGCAATTGAAGAAGAAACTAACTAGATTTGTTCCTCAAAAGAACAATCAAGAATCACGCCAAATTTTTTGAATGAATTATATATAGTTAAAGAAAGATTGTCAATGCAAAGATCGGGATGTTGAAGAACCACTATCCTCGACCTATTTAGAATCATACTTTGAGTTCAGTTAGGGTTCAACTTCATCACCTGTAATTTGCACCATGCACTAATTGTAGGTAGACCTCTATTAAATTTATGGGATTCAGGAACCATGGGTCTATATTCAGGAAGCGGAATTGAGGCACAGTGAGCAGTATCATCTGCACATGCAACTAGCTTCTTTTCTAAGCCAAATCACATGTGTATAAAGTATAAAAACTAATGTGCAGACAACACTGCAATGAAGTACATCTGATAGTACATTCCTCCAGTCACTATAGTGAACATCGGCAATAACTTTTTACAATCTATTACTTAAAAATTCAATAACTTTGCTAAAAGAAGACCCACAAGAGACTCCAGACAATATATGGAGATGGGTTCAGTTCAAGATTTGAATTTGGTTTACGCCCAGATCAAAACATTAACCTTGGCCCAAATCTAGATCTCTAGATCACAATCTAAACTTTAATTCAAAGCCAGATCAAAATCTGAATCCATGCCTGCATCCAGATCAACAAAGAGACAGGTCCAGATCCAGACACAGAGCATAACCTGAACTTTGGTCAAAATCTAAATCAAATCTGAAGCCAAGTCCAGATCGGATCAAAATATGAACGCAAGGCTAAATACAGATCGAGATCAACATTTGAACACGAGTTACTATTATCATTTTTATTTTTATTATCATTACAAACTAAGCTACAACCCTAGTTAGAAAAGCAAGATGCTATAAGCTCGAGGGGTCCAACATAGAAAAAAAGAGCCCAGAGGGAAAGGAAACAAGGAAATAAATAAACTACAAGAGAAGTGAAAAGCAATTAAAATAAAATATTTTGAAAATAGTAACAATATTAAATTAAATGGATCCACGTCAAAATCTGAAACATGCTACAGATTCAGATTTATATGTGAAGCTCAGATCTAGATCCAGATCACTCTTAGAAAAATAATAACAAAGCACTTCCTTTTTGTTATTAGTGAAAATTTTTCAGACGAAAAGAAACGAAGCCTTATTACCTATATAAAATTCAAAGTCTTGACGCTGAAAGAATGAAAAAAAAAAAAAAACGGTTTCAGATGTCGATGTCTTAATTATCAATAAAAGACGTAGTATTTGATATTGTATTGAATTCAATCAACAATACTTCTCCTCATCATGACATTCTAGAATGTTCCCAACACGGACTATGATCCACGAACGTTTATTAAGACCCATCAGTTCATAGTAATTGCCAACAATAATAATAACCTCGAAATACTACCACATCTTTTATCAGTCAACTTAATTCCAGTGAAAATTGAGGACCAAATTTTGTAAACTAGCATGGCATACAGACACAGAAAACAATATTCCAACAGAAGTGTCGTCTTTGAAAACTAGATATGCAATACAGATCATAATGGGAATGACGTGAATTATAAATATCCAGTCATTAGAATGACCATCAATATACAGCTTGAGAAGGGCCAGGCATTAACACAATTTCCCTATGAAGTAACGGTATTACAATTAATGTATTATGCTGAGGAATTTAATTAACCTTGAACTTTCTAAAATCTATATCAATAATTACGATTAATGGTCAGTAATTATCAAATAACTATCTTGATAAATAAATTACGAGGAACCAATTATTCTTAATTCAAGCATTTTATTTATATCAAAGGAACTGTCCGCCACACACACACACACACATATATACAGTATATATATATATATATATATATATATATATATATATATATATATATATATATATATATATATATATATATATATATATATATATATAGTAGAGAGAGAGAGAGAGAGAGAGAGAGAGAGAGAGAGAGAGAGAGAGAGAGAGAGAGAGAGAGAGAGAGAGAGAGAGAGAGAGAGAGAGAGAGAGCAGTGGGTCATTATTTCGGAGATTTTTTTAATTCCACGTAAGCAACAATAGCTATATACCGAACAGTGAATTTTGCACATAATCAATAACCGAAATAGATGACATTACTCAAAATTTCCTCTAGGGAAGACGTCTTCATGTTATGGTAGTCATGGTGGAACTGATTTCTGAAGCCGAGGGAAAAAATGGCTCTTGTAAAAACCATCCGGGAACTTTGGCATAAATATTTGGAACTTCTTAATTGCTTCAAAAAGCTAGCTAATGATTATGTCATACAGATAAACTCAAAACGGTGCCTAAAGCGAAAGCAAACAGAGCATACGCACTGACCCAGAATCTTTCTCTAAAAAGTAAAAAATAAACTTGGAAAATTAAATGGTATTTACATTTTTTGTCGATTGATACTTAAGTTACTATGTATCATATATTAACCAAAAAAGAATCTCACCCGACCAGGAAAATATAAATAACTGAAACCTTGGTAGACAAGATAAAGACATATCTAGACCATAAAATGGTTTCACTATAAAAACAGGATGTTACCACAAGCCACATAATTATAATCACAAACTACAAAGAATTCATCTTTCATTCTCAAGTGCAGTATGTTTAAGAGAAGCTTGAGGATACGAAAAGTATAATAATACAAATAGCTAATCTCACACTAGCAGCACTTAACTCTCATTGAATGACATTATCACTATAATCACTATCTCATTTGGACTTACAAGAGCACTGAAAACGGAAATTTATCAAGATAGAATAGTTCAGACAGTAAATTGAGAAGAAGCAATTGGGAAAGGATGGAAAATTAAAGACAAGGCAGTTAGTGTAACAAGAAACTGCAAAGGACTTTAGTGTTGATAGCTGAGATGTAGTTGTTGAAGCTTATAAAGCAGAAAAGAAATCTTCGTAGGCTATTTATCATTATAAATTTTATGACACTATACCATAGGACATGTGATTTCGATAATAAAGTGCGTGCATAATCCGACGTTCCTTTAATACGTAATTGCCTGTAACCAAGCCCAAATTATTTTCTGGTGTTATTTCGAGTAAAAATGTTTTATTTATATTACTATAAGTGAATAAGACAATGCTCTAATCATATTTTCAGTGAGAATAAACCTATGCTATTTTCACGTTATTGTGCAACAGCCACCCGTCGAGATACTACTGCTACAGTTATTGGGTCTTTTGACTGGTCCGACAGTAGTACATTGGATCTTTCTCTCTGGTTACGGTTCATTTTCCTTTGCCTACACACACACATAATAGTCTGGCGTACTCTTTACATAATCTCATTTATCCTCATACACCTGACAACATTGAGATTACCAAACAATTCTTCTTATTGGACTGTCATTGTTCAGTGGCCACTTTCCTCTTGGTAAGGGTAGAAGAGACTCTTTAGCTATGGTAAGCAGCTCTTCTAGGAGAAGGACACTCCAAAATCAAACCAATGTTCACTAATCTTGGGTAGTGTCGTAGCCTCTGTACCAAGGTCTTCCACTGTCTTGGGTTAGAGTTCTCTTGCTTGAGGGTATACTCGGGCACATTATTCTATCTTATTTCTCTCCCTCTTGTTTTGTTGAAGTTTTATAGTTTATATATGAAATATTTATTTTAATGTTGTTATTGCTCTTAAGATATTTCATTTTTCTTTTTGTTTTTCCTCACCGAGCTATTTTCCCTGTTGGAGTCCCTGGGTTTATAGCACCCTGCTTTTCCAACTAGGGTTGTAGCTTAGCAAGTAACAACAACAACAACAACAACAACAATAATAATAATAATAATAGGCTTTAGCTATTTTTGTGTCATTGTACCCATCCTTATAAATGAAACAAACAGCAGTGACATCCAGGAAGACTAAAAAAGTCAAGGGTTTCTGCATGGACAGTTATGCGTCTTCCCTCTCAACCCTTGAATGAAGTTTGTGATTACAGTGTATAAACAGGCCGAAATAAACACAATGCAAATATTTCAGCAGTAACAAACAACGTTATCTACTACTACTTCAATAATTACTACCGAAAGAAGATAATTCCATAATTAAGTTAGCTTTAGTGGACTCTATAAATACTGCTTTATACATTTCCTGGTGTTTCTTTTTTTAGTATTTCAAGAATCTAGAATCGCAAAAACACTTAAGTTACAGTCAAAGCTGAGTTTTCCTTCGAAAGCGGACAGATCGTATCTACATTTCTTTACAATGATGAAGCCTAGGCTTATGGGGTGAACAGACCAAAAGCCTGATGAAAATAAGATCAAGAATTAAAAGAAAGAAAGAAATGGGATGTAACTGAAGGAACACGGAAAATTTCGATTATTCCAATTATTGATAATTGAGTGATAAAAATTTTAGATAGTGATACACTTATTTACTTATAGCTTCAAGACCTTATCTTGGGATGCAGCTGACCAGCATCTTGAAAAGGGTGAATCGCGAATATTATTAGACAACAAGGATGCACGCACGAAGCTTTTGGCTTATTGATACTGAGAATTTAGGCCATATGGTCTAGCACTGCGGTTGGGGAAGCCTTTTAGCAAAAAGTTGCAAATTGAAGAAAATCCTCGAAGTAGTACGATAAAGTAAAAGTTGAAAGGTGCCATGAAGGTATAGTTGTAGGATGCTTTTTAAAAATGGCCAAAGGGATCCTACAATAGTGCCTAAAGAGCAAAATGGAAGGTGTACTAACGGCACTACTCGACTAATTATTCAAATATTGGTCAATATGAAAACAATAATTAGCAAATCTAACATAATATGAACCGTTAAGAAAAATAACACGGACATAATGGTCTCGTTTGGTAAGTCATAAGACATACGTAGTACGCAAGCCTCTTTTCTACAGATATGACAACTACGTTATCTTTTCCACCTCCAATGTATCAATATAATAGTAACATATACAGAAGAAACTTCAAAAGTTTGAACAGTTTTATACGACACTGAAGGATACAGTATATCTAAAGGGGAAACAAACTCTATTTCAATGAATCTTGAGAACTTAGAAGTAAGAATAAAACACCAAACAATAAAACAACATATGAAAATAGAATTAAACAATGAAAAAAAAAAAAACTTCGATAAAACAAGAATTTAATGCAGTAGCGATTGCAAGGAAAGATCAATACCAAGATGGGGAAATTCGACGCTGGTTCATAACCCTAAAAGAGACTAGCATGGGTTCCGAGTAATGCGATAAACAAAGATTACATCAAATTCTAAGTGGAAAAAATACACAAAAACTTTGCTGTGGCGAAAGGTTTTGCGTGTATTGCCATGATCAGCAATGCTATACTAGTCAGGGCCACCCAAACTAGGTAGGTTGGCTGTGAGCGATCAGACTAAGGTCTTCCACCATCACCAATCGGCAGTAGCCAGCATGGTGATGAAAACTGGTCAAACCCTGGCCATGAATAAGTACATGTCTGAGGCGTTTGTCCTGCAGTGACTATAAACTGATGCATTTATTGTTGTTACTATTGTTGGATGTATGCGTGTGGCATTGATTATCTAAAAACGTAAACTATCATACATTACACATTTACATATCGCTGCGCACTTGGATAATATTGAATATAATCTGATCTCAAGTGGTTTAGCTATAGCAATGTAATTCATAAACCAACAATATATATGTTTGCATAATATGACATCATTGGTGCTACTATAGTGTGAGGTCTACCGCCATATGTCGCCTACCCAGGTGGAGGGTGAGGTCTACCGCGTGACCAGCCTCCCAGAGCCCCGCACCTAACCATGAACTGCCCAAATTCATCAAAAACGTGACCTGCCCATATAAAAGGAAGCAAATGGATCTCCTAAATCAGTTTTTCCCTCGGCCTAAAAGAGATATCAGCATTCTACAGTGAACCACCAGCAACAGGAGCACACACACAGGCAATTGAGCGATCGTGGTTGGACGCTAAAATTATGATTCTGAAGAGATTAATGCGAGGTGTTGGTCGTCAGCTGTTCCAGTCTCATCTTGATCATTTTTGCTGGAAGGTGATGAAAAAACTTCCAATGATCTATTTGTGTCATTCTTAGAAGATGTACGAAGTGTGTATCGCTAGAGTAAATGTATGGAAATATATGATAACCTGTTTGATGTACTGTACGAAGTATATCGCTGGAAAATATGTATGGAAATATATGATAACCTGTTTGATGTACGAAGTGTATCGCTAGAATAAATGTATGGAAATATATGATAACCTGTTTGATGTTCGAAGAGTGTATCGCTAGAATAAATGTATGGAAATATATGATAACACGTTTGATGTTCGAAGAGTGTATCGCTAGAATAAATGTATGGAAATATATGATAACATGTTTATTTTTACCTTTATTCCTTTTTTTAATGTAATTAGAAATCCAATTATCTATTTAAGTCATTTTTAAGATATGTGTAAATTAAACAAATGTATGAAATGTGTTTTATATCTGAGGGGCGAATAATTCAGCGGTAGACCTCACGCTATAGTACTAACGGGAGGTAGATCTCACGCTATAGTAGCACCTCATCATTTTACTACTGCTTTCTCATCAGGCAAAAGTGGACAATTCAGAAGTCTGACGTTGCACCTTTTGAGGTATACAATATAGCAAGACAGGGCCATAACTATAGTCATGTATTTTTGCGAGGTAGATTTGCACCGACTCGCAGGGATGCCATTTTAGCTCGGAAAGGTTTCCTAATACCTGATTGGTCGGAAGTATTTTTGTCAGAATACCATTATTGTTTTCAAATGATTACCAGATAATGAGAATCGAAACTTATTTACTAACCTAAATTTCTCTCTCAGATATAGGTATCGTGATGGTAAATCTAAATTTGATAACACCCGCCGAAGTCAACGACAGGAGCTTGTTTTCTTTCGGATGCACGCTGCATAATTTTTTTACTTTTCGCATATTTCAACCCAAATTGAGATAAATTACACCAAGAATAAGAAAAACCTGTTATTATACTTATTTTGAATACCAGAATCTACTATAAACCTGGAATTGATAAAACAAACTATTGGTGAAAATAGCGGTTAGGTAAAAGCATAGATTGAGTGGGTCCTGAACACCAAAGAGAGAAGGGAAGGGAGATTGTAACTCGGCGGTGAAATTGTGAATTCGTTTAATTGTGATTTTCATGCAATTTATGCAACACTACAGTATCCTCGAAACGAAAATATTGCTATTAATAAAATCTAAACCTTTACGAAACAAATAACCCCTTTCTAAACGGACTACCATCATAGGCCTATGATGAAAGTCGTATAAAAAGGGATAAGAGACACGTCAGTCGAGATGTTGGAACACACACATATGCATGCGTGTGTGACATCACTGATTTATTTAACGTGTACAAGCTACATATTTTACACAATACACTAGAATCTAAACTTTTACGAAAAAAAAATAGAAAACCCTTTCTATAGACTTATTGTACATCATAGACCTATGATATAAGTCCGTATAGAACGGAGTTTTTTCTCTCTTTTTTTGTAAAGATTTAATTTTATTAATACCAATATATTCGGTTTGAGGGTACTGTAGTGTTGCATAAAAAAAAAACTAATTCATCCATTCACCGCCGAGTTACAATCTCCCTTTCATTCCCTCTTTGGTGTTTGACAGTAGAATGTTAGTTTTACCCAGGACACACTCCATGTGAGTCTTGCTTTTACCTAACCGCTATTTTCACCAAAGGTTAGTTTTATCAATTCCAGGTTTATAGTAGATTCTGGTATTCAAAATAAGTTTATAATAACAGGTTTTTCTTATTCTTGGTGTAATTTATCTCAATTTGGGTTGAAATATGCGAAAAGTAAAAAAAAAAATATGCAGCGTGCATCCGAAAACAAGTACCTGTCGTTGACTTCGGCGGGTGTTGTTAATGAATATATATTTACCATAGCGATACTTTATAATATATTTATTTGTTAACATTATCTATCGACAAAACCTATATCTGAGAGAGAAATTTAGATTAGTAAATAAGTTTTGATTCTCATTACTTTGTAATCATATGAAAACAATGATGGCATTCGGACAAAAATACTTCCGACCAATCAGCTATTGGGAAATTTTCCGAGCTAAAATGGCACCCCTGCGAGTCGGTGCAATTCTGCCTTGCTAAGAAAAAATTGACTATAGTAACCAAGATGCGAATACGCACCTTAAATTGAGAGTCTCGTATGTATATGCCCACAATAACATCTCATTTAACTTCTTTGTGAGATGTATCAAATTAATATGTAATTATTCATGAATTATGTCACACGGTAAGCTGTATGGTTTAAAGTGATAATCCTTCATCCCAATGTAACCTGGCAGAGGGTAACAACGAAAATGTTTCAAAAAAGAAAAAAAAAATCTGTAATACTGTACTTTTAGTCATGCAAATTCATTCGGATATTTGCAGATGAATAAAAGTGATAGCCAAACGCATGATCGAAACGAGGCATCTCTTTTAACTCCCAAACAGGGAGGAGCTTAAGACGTTAAGCATGCACTTTTAAACGAACATGATTGTTCTGTTGTTCATAAGAGAGTCATGCAAAACAGCAACCAAAGCAATGGGCTCCCAGCTTCTGCTCCCTCGAACTATGATTCGTCTCGATTCGATTCAAAATTGCTCTTTGCGTTTGTGGATAAGCGTTGCCACACCGTCGTACATATAGGCTACTCTACGTACATATAGCCTAATGCGTATGCTATCCAATGCGTTACAAACTGACAATATTATCTAAATCACCACAAAAATAGTACTATGTAATACATTCGTGTTGTTAATCTAAAAGTAAGCACACGTATGTAGGTAAGTTTCTCTAAGAAATATACGGAAGTCTGGCAACTTCCAAATAACCTTACTTTCACATTGATACTTTGATGATGAAAATACAATTAACTAGTGATCAATAAAAATAACTTTCCCTATAAGCATCGTGTAATAATAACTAGGGGCTTTTATTGGTAGCATGGTACTATAAAATACAGTTAAATCGACTGCAAGATTTCAACATCAGATATTTTTCGTCCATTAACTTTAACAGGAAGGCCTACTATAACATTTATGAATTCAATTTCTATTCACAAAAACCGATAATGGTCCAAATAAAGCTATTTTTTCGCCGTTTGATCATTCATATCCCGTCCCATTGTTTTCCCACTTAAATCAAAATTATAAACAATATTAAGATGAAATCAGAAAATGTGGCCGTGGCTTCCTTTCACATATTTACTACCAATCTCCTTTACATAACATACACAACAAACATCTAGGATAAATTCAACTGACACAGGATAATCCCCGGCTTGTAACCCTGTCATATTACACACTGACCTGTAAAAGCGCTTCATATGCGTTTTAGTAGGTGACTGTTGACGCCCCAACACAATTCTCAGTCCTCACATCTTTAACACAAGGGAAATTCAAACTGGGACTCTCCTCGGGTTTTCAAACTCAGTGGCTTTTAATTTTAGTGTCTCCCAAACATTGAACTGGTAGATAAAATGTGGGAATGCCATCCCGATTTTGAATGATATGCTGTTATTGGTTATACATAAAAGAAATGGTATTACCTATTCCAAAGCTGTTGAATCGTTGGAAATGGAGTTTTCTAATTCAGGCAACTGCTGCTGATTCCAATTTCCCGCCAAAAAGAACAGTCCTCCGACCATCACCAGGGGATGGGGGTTAGAGGACCACGACGGGAAACGTAATTTGGAAAAGTTTGGCGGAAATTATATTATGTCCAAGACTAACTAGAATGCCGGGATAGCAAGTATATGGTCTCAAATTTTTAAGTCTTCTTGTTTTCATAGATGGGACTAAATCGCTGTTTGTTGGTGAGATAGTAACGCAGCAACCGGTTGTGAAAGCCGTTAGTGCTGGTGAAATGTTAGCGATAAGTGTAACTTCAGCTTATTTTAGTGCCACGAGTCTGGGTTTACACGACAGTGCAATGTACAAATCATGGACAGTTATCAAATATGACTTTTGTGACAAATGTCATAAGGGAACTTTGAAGAAATCGATTTTCATTCCGACAAAGACGATTGACAAGTGAAATTGGCATGGAAGATTTTGAAGTCATGTGTCACAACTATCAACTGACGCTAATTATAATTTTTCCATGAGCAGCTGCCTAATTTCTGGGCTGTTAGACATGAAGTTACTATTACCAGATTACCCTGTCTCATTACCAGGTAAGTAAAGTTGGATTAATATACATTAGCTTTCAGGCTGACGTTGAAATTTTCCAGTGAACACTGTCCATTGCCTGTTGTTTAAGTCTAATCATATTTGTTTTAAATTACCACCTCTGGAA
This sequence comes from Palaemon carinicauda, assembly GCF_036898095.1. Lineage (NCBI taxonomy): Eukaryota > Metazoa > Arthropoda > Malacostraca > Decapoda > Palaemonidae > Palaemon > Palaemon carinicauda. Next base: position 58,862,008 of record NC_090751.1, read on the forward strand.
TAGCACTGCTATGAGAGCGACCTGCACTAAAGGTGCAGGCAAGGGACGGGCTCTTGCACTTAGGC
>NC_090751.1:58874572-58877072 GCF_036898095.1 Palaemon carinicauda
CCTTTTAACCTTCAGTCTACTGACCTGCCTCTCATATTTTAGCAGATGCTTGATGTAATTGATTTAACAACCTCCTAATCTATTTTATCCTTAACCACCACTTATGATCAATTCTTATCCTGCACAAACCTCCATATGTGTTTAACTTTATCCAGTACCAGACCACAAGTGTATGTTCTTTAGCATATTATTATTATTATTATTATTATTACTATCCAAGCTACAACCCTAGTTGGAAAAGCAAGATGCTATAAGCCCAAGGGCCCCAATAGGGAAAAATAGCCCAGTGAGGAAAGGAAATAAATGAAGAGAGCAAATTAACAATAAATCATTCTAAAAAAGGCAACAACGTCAAAACAGATATGTCATATATAAACTATTAACAACGTCAAAAACAAATATGTCATATATAAACTATAAAAAGACTCATGTCCGCCTGGTCAACAAAAAAGCATTTGCTCCAACTTTGAACTTTTGAAGTTCTACTGATTCAACTACCTGATTAGGAAGATCATTCCACAACTTGGTAACAGCTGGAATAAAACTTTTGGAGTACTGCATAGTATTGAGCCTCAGGATGGAGAAGGCCTGGCTATTAGAATTAACTGCCTGCCTAGTATTACGAACAGGATAGAATTGTCCAGGGAGATCTGAATGTAAAGGATGGTCAGAGTTATGAAAACTCTTATGCAACATGCATAATGAACTAATTGAACGACGGTGCCAGAGATTAATATCTAGATCAGGAATAAGAAATTTAATAGACCGTAAGTTTCTGTCCAACAAATTAAGATGAGAATCAGCAGCTGAAGACCAGACAGAAGAACAATACTCAAAACGGATGCAGTTGTTCTCTAATAATGATAGCCAACCCTGTTATTAAAATTCTACCCTTTTACCATAATCTAAACCTGTCGATCACGATCAGGTGAACTTGCTGGCTGGTAGCAAAGTTTAAGTAGTTCCAAATAATCTCCTAAACTGATTCTGGCTATGTAACTTCCAGCTTCGACAGGTCTTTAACTTCATTCTTGTCAGGTTACATTTTCCTAACCAGGCTCCTATTTTTTTTATTGATTAATTTTCATGACCTGGTGTTGTAACGTTGTGCTGTGAATCTTCCGGAGTAAATATCTTCCTAATTTCATTTGAAATTTGTAAACTTCAACCAATCTGAATTTCTATATATTAATCTAATAACCTGGCTCTTGTTCTGTAAAAAAAATCTTAATATATCCTCTCCCTCATTACGATATTCAAACTTGACAACTGCTATCTGACTATCCTGTTTTAACAATAAGCTTGACCAATGTCTTGTGGTTGTTTATTTATGCAACTCTCGCCAGCGTTAATCCTTTTTTCTGCCGTGATACTAGTATATTATTTAAATTGATAAATAAAATCACCCTCATATACCGTCAACATTTAGCCCAATCTGTAGCAAATTTCGTTTGTACGTTCTAAATAACTAAATGTTACTTTTAACACCATTTCCTTTTTTTCTTGCTCTGTAACTACCTTCTCTTGAAATAACCTTCTAACTTGAATTGACAAGAAGTTTTCATTTTTGTTTTTCTGGTCTGACTTCTAATAAGAAACTCTGGACTCGAATCAGGAGGTAAACCCGCGTTAGATGTCTCGACTAAAGTCCTCATCCCTTGACCTACCAACTAGTGATCAGATTCTTTTAATGCAACCCCGTGTGTCTCTTCCTCATCCTCTAAGTCATCATATCAACACCTGCAAGCCGTTTTCCATTACGTTTGCATATCAACAATCCATAGAGTATTCTAGTTTTGTACTGAATATCATCTTGTCCCCAGTGTACGTAGTTCTAGCATTATTTCATCCCCCCCCCCCTCTCTCTCTCACAAATATAAGAATCCGGTTTGAAGCTCAATTCAAGACCTTAGGTCTGTACTGTCTCGCTTTACCCATAATATCGCTTATGTAAACAAGTCACGACGGTAACATTTAGTTGCTTCTTCTGTCAGCATTAATGAGAAATGGGAAATCTAGAAGCATATGATTATTGTTATCTTCCAACAGGCGTTACTTGTTTTTATAAAATGCCGAGTATCTGGTTATTATCATTCAAATTCCTACCACGTCCTAAGCAACCTGAATGGCTTATGGAAATGATAGCAAACGGTAACATGCTAGTTAATGAAGTTGAATATTTTATTCAACGATAACCGTTTATGTCCAAAGTGATCTTCATACACAAAAGTTAAATTCAATGTCTTGGGACACATTTGCTTCCTTGATAACAGATAAATGACCTGTTGGTTGACCTAAATTTAATATTGGTCTTATTACAGCATGAAACCTTTCCCTCGACTGGCAACTACTTATTAAAAAAATGTAAGATGTATATATGAATGTGCAGTTCCTCATTTAATCACGCTGCTTATTGTGAGGTGTATGTAAATTATATATGAAATTTTGTACAGAAAACCTAGACCTCGATCAAAATGAATGTATAACACTAAAATGAAGT
>NC_090751.1:58887072-58889572 GCF_036898095.1 Palaemon carinicauda
GTTAAATACTCCTCCAACTTTTCCGTGATAACAGTTAATTAACCTCTTTTTAAATCAAATTTTAAGAATGTATCAAAATATTAACCTTACCCTACCCTCAAGATACAAAAAAATTATCAACTTTATAAAATTTTAATTTACGTTATATGTTTTCATACCTTTAAACATAAAATAAACGTTGAAATGACGAATAAGATAATCACACAAAGTATTTTTCTGTGGCATTTTCCAAGGGCAGTCAAATTTAAATTTTCTCGAACAAAATCTCATTTTCCCAATTGGAATCATAATTTTGTTCTGTATGAAAGGCAAGGAGCCTTTCATATAAGTTTCAAGACCATTATTGTCTTCAGGCCAACATATTTGTTGTGGTAAACTATGCCATCATTCTTTCCAAACAAGGTCAGCTCCAATTCATACCAGATTAAAGAATGGCATCTTTATCAAGATAGTTTCTCAGTAACTTTAATATCCTGTGAAGCTACTAAGAAAACAGTGAAGAGCTTTCCCTACTCAGAAATTTTATAGATCACATATTTTTCTCACCCAAGGAAAACATAACATTACCTTCAATACAGTTTGTTTTCCTGCGAGGCAATTTTCTCCTTACTGAAGGTCAGAATCGTCTTTCACTCCTGGAAACTCTGGTGAGCATTTCCTTCGAGGTTAAAATTCTGTATATCCTTCTAATAGAAACTAACATTGATTTTTCATGCGTTAAATTCGTCTCTTTTCCTCGTGTCTTTTACTTGTCGTCTTCAGGTTCCAAACCTCATACTGTCATCGTTTTCTTCAATTTACTATTTTCCTCAATGAATAAAATAATAGTAACTTTCAGCGCTGCTTGGAAATATATAAATTGAAAAAAAGTTATAACTTGAAACTAAGCTGATATCATTCTCAGTAAGATCCTGATTGGCCTTAGTAAACCCTGAAACACAGTAGTAACTTTCAATGCCAAGTCGACTCCTGGAAAATTATAGCTTGAAACAAAGTTACAACTTGAAGTTAAGTTGATATCTTCTCCGAGTTCCTGGTTCCCATAAGTGAACCCAGAAACATTTCAAAGTGCAAAAAAGCAACAAGAATTGATCTCCGGATTTTGATAGAAGTTGTATCCTCCAGTCTTCATCTTTTGATTTTAATTGTGATTGCCTTTGTAATGTTAGGGATATGTGCAAGTATCAAAGGCCAAAAAGCAAATATTATTTATATTGAAATTATATGATGTGGATATTTTATTATTATTATTATTATTATTATTATTATTATTATTATTATTATTATCATTAATATTATTAATAATAATATTATTACTATTATTATTATTAATATTAGTAGTAGTAGTAGTAGTAGTAGTAGTATCATTATTATTATTGTTTTCAACACTGCTTACACATTCACAATAAAAAAGCATCAAAGAACATTAAATTCCATGGCAAGTTTAATCAGAATAAATCTTCCTTAAATGAAGAAGATAATGACTAGCAACATAAATCCTAAATGGCATCCAACAATCAACAAATGTAAAATAACAGAATTCCAGTATTTTACGTAAAGAGCTTAAGCTATTCCTGCCTTGTTTCTTCTTAGCAACAAAGAATGGTCTTGAACACAATCCCTGATACTCATCTCTTCTGGCTGTCTCATGAATGTAGGACGTTGATTGGCCTTTGTTCCTTCCCTTGCGAAGATTCACTCAACATCTTTGTTTGGATAAGGATGGCTGAAGGCCAGAAGGACACGGGTAATTGGCTAAAATAATCATAGCAGAACTCCAATTGATATTACGAAGAAGAAATGTTAGTGATAATTACAAGAAAGGTCCATTTTTGGTATTGTTATTGTTCTTAAAATTCTATTTTAATTGTTCATTACTTCTCTTGAGGTTTATTTACTCCCTTATTTCCTTTCCTGATTGGGTTATTTTTCCCTGTTGAAGCCCTTAGGCTGATAGCATCCTGCTTTTCCAACTAGGTTTAGCTTAGCTAATAATAATAATAATAATAATAATAATAATAATAATAATAATAATAATAATAATAATAATAATAATAATAATAATAACAAAGGACTAACTAAAATAAATACCTTAATATGATTGATAATGATCATTGAAGCGAAGCTAATTGTGAGATAATGCTAATGAAAATGACGCCCACAATGATGTAAACAAAGCGGCAGCAAGAGTAGCAAGACGAAAAACAAAACCGCAACAACACCAACCAAACAAACACGGCAGCAACCACACACCGTGACTGACTGGTTCGGCCAAACAAAGAGTCCATCACTCGGGGCGTAAACCAAGTCCGGGTTCCAGTAATCATAGACCTAATGCAACCACCGATCAACCATAATCGACCTTCACTCAGGATAGCAACGTCAATAAATAGAAATTACAAGAGAAAAAATAAATTGCATCCAGGAAGAATCGTGTCGAGTTTTGACTTCTGGCGTCGTCGATACGAGACGACCACGTGGTGTGTGTAGCATCGGGTTA
>NC_090751.1:58894572-58904572 GCF_036898095.1 Palaemon carinicauda
GGAAGAGAAATAAGATAGAACAGTGTGCCCGAGTGTACCCTCAAGCAAGAGAACTCTAACTCAAGACAGTGGACGACCATGGTACAGAGGCTACGGCACTACCCAAGGCTAGAGAACAATGTTTTGATTTTGGAGTGTCCTTCTCCTAGAAGACTTGCTTACCCTAGCTAAAGAGTCGCTTCTACCCTTACCAAGAGGAAAGTGGCCACTGAGCATTTAGTGAAGAAGAATTTATTGTTAATCTCAGTGTTGTCAGGTGTACGAGGACAGAAGAGAATATGTAAAGAATAGGCCAGAATATTCGGTGTGTCTGTGTAGGCAAAGAGAAAATGAACCGTAACCAGAGAGAAACATCCAATGTAGTACTGTCTGGCCAGTCAAAAGACCCCATAACTCTCTAGCGGTAGTATTACAACGGGTGCCCAAGCCAACCTACTATTTGCCAAAATATACAATATTTCTGTATCCAATGTACAGCTAATTACCATTATTGATTTTTTTGTTTATAATGGTCGCATTAGTTATATTATAACGAACGCAACTGCTACTTATCTAATTATTGACTTATCATTGCATCGGTTAACTCAATTCTGTTATCTACGCATTCAAGTGAAAATTACTTCTATCAACAACAATGTAGGTATACTTCCCATTTCCCCTTTTCCTTGAAGTTTGGACTGTAATGACAATGGGAGTAACGAGCAAATCTGGTGTTTCCTCTGAACAAGGAAAATCTCTCTCTCTCTCTCTCTCTCTCTCTCTCTCTCTCTCTCTCTCTCTCTCTCTCTCCCCTGTATCAACAACCGTCGAATTCCTGATACCAGCAGCTATTTATTGATTCAGTTTATTTCCTCATGTGTGGTAGTAATGAACATAATTAATGTGAAGTCAAATTACATAAATGAATCAATCTTTTGCTTTCTCTCTTCTCTCAGCTTTAAGAACGTCGATGCTATAATATTCTTAATTCTTTACATTTTGATTCATATTTTTCATTTAATTAATTGGGCCATTATGTCGTATCTCATGGATATTTAAGATGATTTGTCTGTATTAGTCTCCGATTTGTCAGTGACTAATAACTAACTCAAAAGACATAACTGCACTTGTTCGAGCAGGTGTCGTCCACTTTAAGAATTATGTAAATCACTATCAACACGTTAAGAGCATTCGGTACAATCCTCATCACTGAAAAGTCACTTATAATAATAAAACCCTACCTGTAACCAATATTAAGCTCAGTGACAAAATGTAAACAAGTATGCAGTCAAACGATCGTTTGTGATTGCGATGATTAGTAAGAATTGATGATAATGATAGCAATAGTTTATGAAAATAAACTGACATGAAATAGACAGATGATATAGAAGAACTGAAGTATCGTGGCCACGACAGACCCACTTACCTGACGAGATAGAGAAGCAACTGCTTCGGGGGTACGTAGGGAACGGAGTCCTGCTTCTTCATGCTGCCCTGATCCGTGGCGTCTTGGCGGTCCTGTCCCGACGTGAGGGACATGCGTGCCATTTGCTCGGCCAATTGGAGCGATTCTCGAAGTTCCTGTAGGGACTGCATCGCTAAGGATTTCCTTCGGCTTAAACGTATAGCCCTAGAACGCTTATCAACAAGGCTGATCCTTGAATATCCTTCTGCTTAACGCAAGGCTCTTTTTAACTGTTTTCCTAAGGAACCTTTGATGTATTCCTCCTTAACAGTTATTTGTGACTTTACCTTAAGGATTCTTTGTATATCCTTATGTTGGACGTAGTGTTATATAGGACACTTTATCTGGAAGGTCCTAGGATACGTTCTCTTTATCGCGTCTGTTCGTATATAGTCTTTTCTTATCTATGTTCTACAACTTTATTCCCGAGGTTGCAGGATACTTATTATGAAATGCCTCGGATATCTTCGACCCTTTAACGCGGGCGGCTGTAGCAGAGATGCTCTTACGCCCAAGGGCGGGTATCTTTCTTGGGGTTGGTTCCGTCACGGGTGACTGACTGAACTGAACGCTCGAGAAGTTGAATGGTAATCTTGAGGCTTTTAGATTTCTGCCACTAACGATGAAACTGATTTTTCTTCGTGCCAAATACCCGGGATTTAATCGTATTTTAGTTACTGCTTTTAGGAAATGTAGTTTTACTAATTTTTTTTTCAATTTCTCACTTCGTTCAGGTATAACAATTTATGAAATCCCTTATTATTTATATGACAATATTCTGAAAATCACGATGCTTATTCGGAGTGAATTATATTGAACTAAGTCTGTTTCACTGCGAACTTTTCGCTATAAAACACTTTGTCCTTCCTTTCTGGAGGCAATTATTTAATTATCTAACGGGAAATAAAGCAGTATTATACCAGATCACATAGGAAGTATCGAACTGTAGTTGCAAGGTTTAGAACAATTATTATAACACTTGAAACGAGTTTGTTTGTCAACTATAGGCGGGGTTCTTTTTCGCAAAACTCGCAGTAAACTGTTTATTTGTTTTTTGTTTTTTTAACTTATTTGAAAATGATTTTATAAATTACTGTTTAGTCGACACGATTGTTAATATTTTCTTAAGAATAACCTAGTTACCTTAAGCCGTAAACTTTTCCTTTTTTTTTTTTATCAAATTTTCAAATAATGATAAGAGCGATAAACGTTAGTCTTAGTGTTAACAAGTAACAAGTAAAGACAGATCACAGCGAATATTTTTTTTTTCTGATTTCGTTATCGTTGTTAGTGTTCGCGAAGGAGTAATTGGAGCAGGACAAAGGAAAGCCGTGAAGAAGCGAAGCTATGGAACGTCGAGGGATGTTAGATAAGGATGCGGTGGAGAGCTGCAGGAGGAGAGCGGAAGGCGCAGAGGGCGACACAGATCAAGCTACTAAATCTTCAGCGCAGGCGCACGTTTAGTTATATCCCGGCGCTGATTCACAAACCGCTGGTGGGCCCACGGGCGGAGCTACCATGAACGGTGTGGGGAAAGGGGGGAAGAGGTGGGGGATAAACAAGGAAAGGGGGGAAAAGTGTTGAGTAACCTTCAGTCTGACTTCGCGGGGGTCAGGTGCTGTGCCTCCTCCACCCTCTCCCCCTCCTTCCCCATTTCCCCGGTACCTTCCCCCCAGCATGGAAAGCAAGGCAACGTTTTCCGCGACTCCGTTTTCTATGCGCTCAGCAGTTTTCTTTCGTAACTGGAAGAGTGTGTTTTACTAAGACCAAATTTTAAAATCTTACCGGTTTAGTTTTCGAAAGTTCATATAATCGCAGAAAAAAATGAGTTATTGTTTTATTCAAAAGTGATACGACGATCATTTAATGGAACTTGGAGAAAAGCCTCAGCATTTATAAGAACGCAGTTATATCTAGAAAAATGATTGCATCGGTCTACCTTGATATTTTTTTTTCACTCATGGGCTTAGGATGACGTCATACTCTTGAATAAGAATCTTTTAAATGTCATCGATCAAAATAATTTCACACATAATGTATTATTATTATTATTATTATTATTATTATTATTATTACTTGCCAAGCTAAAACCCTAGTTGGAAAAGCTGGACGCTATAAGCCCCGGGGACTCCAACAGGGAAAATAGTTCAGTGAGGAAAGGAAACAAAGAAAAAGAATATATATATATATATATATATATATATATATATATATATATATATATATATATATATATATATATATATATATATATATATATATGTGTGTGTGTGTGTGTGTGTGTGTGTGTGTGTATATGTATATATGGATGTATGTATGTATGTATTTTCAAAGCTTCCAAAAGCAATAAATGTTAAGTATTTTTATTAAAGAATTTTGTCATAAACAGCAACAATTATATAATGCTTTAGTTACGCCCTAATAAAATCCTTAATCAATGTTGCTATATAAAAAAAAAATGTTACCCGTGTAACGTACACGGCATTGAGCCTTGATGGATGAGCCCCTGCGAGCCTGTCCTGTGGTTCTAATGTATTTTCAAGTACTGTTAGTGTTACTTTTAATAGTTTTGTCTCAATTTTAAGAATACTGTGACGTATATGAGTTTTCTCTCACCGCGGTCTTGGTATTCAAGTGCCACGGTTAACCAAGAAATTCATTTAATGACTCTCTCTCTCTCTCTCCTCTCTCTCTCTCTCTCTCCTCTCTCTCTCTCTCTCTCTCTCTCTCTCTCTCCTCTCTTTCTGTCATGCATGAGAAGTAATGCTGTTGAAAAAATTTAAATGTCCATATCTATTTGCTTTTGTTCAAGTCAATTCCAATTATTGTGTTTGGCCTAAGTCAAAACTAATAAATAATCTACTTTCTCTACTTTTTCCGAACAATTTTCCAGCTCGCAGTAAATTATAAGAGTACGTTTAAGAAAAGGACACATGTTTTTTCCGTCATAATGCGTCTGTGAACACCGATTATGACACAAGTGTTCTTTATTTGCTTACCATGTGATACAATCTCTCTCTCTCTCCTCTCTCTCTCTCTCTCTCTCCTCTCTCTCTCTCTCCTCTCTCTCTCTCTCTCTCTCCACTGCCACTGCCTAGAAATGGTTTAATGTGGTGAGAATGATTATGTGATGTTCAAATCATCTCAGTTTGAACGTCATATCAATTTCATATTATTTAACCATAATCTCTCGAGCCAAATATAATTTATAGGAGGATGGTGGGAAACTCCAATAAATTCAACCGAGTTTCACAATCGTTTTCATTCGTTGATCGTAATTTTGTACATATGATAAAATCGAGTTTAATTTTCTGATAGCGTTTACATTTTACCAAGGAAATTCAATTGTTTTTTCGCCCATAATCTTATTTTTGTCATAAAGACGTTATTTTTAAGTGGTTCAAGGAAAATTTAATCTTGTATCATTCATGCAAAGAATGTGTAGGGTTTTCTAATATGAAGCAATAAGGTATGATGTATAATTGTTATTCGGAAAATATTTAATTTCTTAATTTTTCGAAATTTCATTATACTTTACTATCTGTATAGACCGTAGAGTATCTTTAATGACACAAACTGGCGCAGTGGACGTAGAGATTGTTTTCTTTATATAATCTAGTTCAAACAAATGTTTTTATTTTTATCTTCCAAGATAAACGATTAGATTCATATGAAGTCATATGCAATATAATCTTTTATGTTTTAATTAAATTTAGAAAATTGTCAATCTCACTTTTTTGTGCATCAGCGCATTAGTTCTAAAATAGATTTATTTGGTATCCAAAGTAGTTACATGGTTACTAATTAAGATATTCCAGTATTTGCTGCATAAAGATTAGTTAGACATGTATGCTCAGTGTAGTTTTTTTCCAATAGCATCATAGATTGCCAGGAGAAAAAAACAAATTCCAGTTCGCATTTTTCTCTGTTGGAGCCCTTTATAACATCCTGCTTTTCCAACTGTGGCTGTAGCTTGGCTTGTAATAATAATAATAATAATAATAATAATAATAATAATAATAATAATAATAATAAGAAGAAGAAGAAGAAGAAGAAGAAGAAGAAGAAGAAGAATATATCCATTGAGAATTCCCTGTGCGAATGTTAAAACTTGATTACTGTTTTTTCAACTTTTTTATGATGCTAATAATTCATTTACACTTCATTTTTAACTCTTATAAAATTTGGTTTTATACAATCATCCTCTTTTGCATATTCTTTAACCTTCCGAATCTGATCTTCGTAGCGACTTCATATTCAATTAAGATACGGTTTCGCTATTATTATTATTATTATTATTATTATTATTATTATTATTATTATTTGCTAAGCCTACAACCATAGTTGGAAAAGCCGGGGCCCCAACAGGGAAAATAACCTAGGGAGGAAAGGAAACAAGAAAAAGTAAGTATATTAAGAACTGCAAATACATTATAATAAATTAGATAGAATAGTGTGCCAGAGTGTACCCTCAAGCAAGAGAACTCAAACCCAAGACAGTGGAAGACCATGTTACAGAGGCTATGGCATTATCCAAGATTAGAGAACAATGGTTTGATTTTGGAGTGTCCTTCTCCCAGATCAGTTGCTTACTATAGCTATAAAGTCTCTTCTACCCTTACCAAGAGGAAAGAAGTAACTGAACAATTACATTGCAGCTATTGGAATTTTTCATTTTCAGTATTATTATTCATCAAGAAATTAAGTCATCATTTGTTTTGCTTATAAATTCATCATATTATTTTATCCAACATTTTATTCTTCTAAAAAGGTATATTATCTCTTGTCACTCGAGAATAAGTGCCAATATATTTTTCTTTATGAATGGTGACGCTTTAAGAGTATTTGCAGACTACTAAAGTTTATATTAAGTGAACTGTTTGTTGCAGGCTAGTACTATCAAGAGTAGTCGATGTCAATATAAAAGCAAAAATTCAATTTACGAACGATTCTAGCTTTAATCACATGAAAAAAAAAAAAACAGTTGGCCCTTGAAAGAGGAAGAAAGAAGTTATGTACAATAGAAGAGAACAGTTGGACCGAAACTCTTACTATTTTTGGAATCAATTGAAGTGAAGCCTTCAATGTGTAGTACATGATAGTTTATTACTTCTGGTAATTCATTTGTACACGGAAACTATGATTTACACAATATTTTCTTGACAATTACTGCCGTATTTACTCTGCGTTATCGTTCATTTTGTGTTCCAAGTGGAATTTTAATCTAACATAGTAGTTGTCCTTACTGTGCTAGTCCTCTAACCGTTATCTCCGTTCGACTCGCCAATGATACATCGTTTGATTTTGTCTTCCTTGTACTCTACTTGTTGTCTGATTAAAATTCTGCTACTGCTACAAAAACAGCAACAACAACTACTATTACTACTACTACTGATGAGGACAATTGTATTAATAATCGAAAGTTTTCTCAAGGTTTGGCAGCGAGCAGAATAACATATTCTTATATTTCCTTTAGTTGCGAGGATCCATATATACAGTAGTGTCAATTGGTTTTATTATACCGTCAGTAAGCGAGTTGGATATAAAGTCAGTTTGAGTTGTCAATGTCCTAAAAACATTTCTATATTTATTTATAAAAACTTCGGTATCATCTATTCTTGGGTATCAGTATACCCTGTTATTGAGTTGCGTACATTGTTAGTATGATTTTGTCTTCTGTTCCGGGAGTTCTCTTATAAGTATTCTGCTTGATAGTTTATTTGCCATGCTGCTAATAGGATTTCTGATTGTCTGTTTTTTAAATTGCATACGATAATAAAGAATTAGTCTTTCCGTAAGTACAGTAAATTTTATAACAAGTTTATGCGTATATTTGTCTCTTGTCAAGGAAACTAAACGACAGATTCTCTCTCTTCTCTCTCTCTCTCCTCTCTCTCTCCTCTCTCTCCTCCTCTCTCTCTCCTCTCTCTCTCTCTCTCTCTCTCTCTCGATCTCGGTCTAACTCTTAATGATCTAGGGTTGTCAATCTTACATTACAGTTTTCCTAACTGACTACTACTGAAATTTTTAACCTTTAAAAAGAAATTATATAAAAGTCTTATATTTCTATAACTATAAGAGTGAAAAGATAAAAAAAAAACTCTTCTTTCCTTTCTTCACTGCATTATTACATTGATAATTAATATTTAAACTTTTTTTATGGCCATCTTACTATAAGGTAACATTTAAACATCGGTTCAAAGCTGAAATTAATTCTCTTATCCTTTATCTTTGCAGGAAGCAGAAACGTGAACGAAAAGGAAAAGGTAAGTGTTGTGCTCAATATTTTTTCCCTGCAGGCAAAGTGGGGATAGGAGAAGGTATTTTGTTGCCTTGTTGCTAATTTATATGCTAATCAATTGATTAGTAAGAGGTGATGCGTAAGAATACAACATTTGTTTAGTGAAGTATTTGCTATTTTAACCAGCGTCCATTTCTTTCGCTGGTAAAAGATATAAGGTACCAGATCGCATAATCCTATTATTATTATTATTATTATTATTATTATTATTATTATTATTATTATTATTATTGATTATTATTATTATTATTATTGCTAAGCTACAGCCCTAGTTGGAAAAGCAGAATGCTATCAGCCCAGGGGTTCCAACAAGGAATATAGCCCAGTGAGGAAAGGAAACAAGGATAAATAAAACATTTTAAGAAAAATAAAATTAAAATAAATATTTCAAATAGAAACTATAAAAGCTTTAACAAAACAAGAGGAAAAGAAATAAGATAGAATTGTGTGCCCGAATGTGCCCTCAAGCAAGAGAACTCTAACTGTATAAAACATTACTAGGAAATTAATGTTAGTTAATGGATATGCAATCTATATTTACAGAGGAAATAATATACACATTGGCTCATCTCTATTCCTTTCATCACCCTTTTTTCGATCGTGATATTTCTCATGAGAAACCCGTTTTCATATACTTAAATTTTTATCTAACTTAGTTACATTGTTTGTATTTATAATCTATATTTCCTTGAAGTTTTACTTCCATTTTTTCTTGTCAATAATTCACTTCTTTAGATTTTATTTTTACTTTACTTATATGAAAAATTATAGTTTGTCTCATCATTTTTTATTTATCAAAGGTTTTGTTTGCTTGTTTTTTTCATCAAAGTAATAAAAGGGTTTATCTACCCTTGAGATTTACTTTCATCCAGAGATTTTCATTATCCTGATAGATATGGTGATTATGATAATTATATTATTCATGTCTATCCATATATGCAGATTGATTTACATTGTTTCAGTACCGTTTTACATGTCCATTCTGAGAGCTATTTAAGTATTTATATTTTCACATAAATTTAATAAAGAAATCATCTCCATTTTGCTTTATATCTCCGAAAGCTCCTTGACCTAGTTATGAGGAGAAAATAAATCTGGTGAATACTTGATTAAAATTGTACATGTAAATAGTTCACCATGTTAGTCATAGCTATGCTGAACTATAAATTCCTTCCCGACAAATCATCTTCAAAAGACGAAAAAGGAATCGCCTTGGTTTCACTGAGATTATCAGATCTGAATAAGTATTTCGAAAAGGTTTCAATAACTATATTTGGAGCGGAGCGTGACTTTTTGACTGGGCCATAGCTTTGAAATACAAATTTAAACGATCGATCAGGTTGCGTCCTTCCAAGTCCATAGTGACTTGAACTAACCAATGCAATATGGTCATGGTCGCCAGATGACTTTAGCAAGAGGAATCAATAGAATTATATATATATATATATATATATATATATATATATATATATATATATATATATATATATATGTATATATATAAAGAGAGAGGGTGAGATATTTGTATGAAATATATATTATATAAAGTGTATAGGAATTTATGTATGTATTATGCAAAATATATGAATTAGGTATACACACATGTGTATATATATGCACATATATATACATATATATATATATATATATATATATATATATATATATATATATATATATATATATATATATATGTATATATATATATATATATATATATATATATATATATATATATATATATATATATATATGACAAATGATATCATGAAATGGTTATACCCCTTTTGAAAAAAAATAGATATATGGGTAGTGATTAGTTATAACTGGATTTTAAAGAAATATTGATTAGAAATAGCTCCGAAAATGACGACAATGCAATATAGTGTATAGTATTCCTTGCCCAGAATGTAACCTGTTTTATATATATACCAAGCATCTAAATGCATTTCTTTCAGAACAAAACAACGTAAGATTAGCGTCTATAGGGGATCCAAAAACAATGTTTTGGCTGCCCACAGGCTAAGAATAAATCACAGAATTGTGTTGGTAGGAGACCAGGACAATAAGCCATATTAATGATTTTTTTCAAAGAGTTATTGGGTCCTTTAACTGTCCAGAGATACCACACTAAACACATCTCTCTGATTACGGCTCATTTTGTCTTTGCCAACACATACACTGAATAGTTTGGCCTATTCTTTCCACGTTCTTCTCTCTCCGCATACGCCTGACAACACTGAGATTACCAAACA
>NC_090751.1:58907072-58914572 GCF_036898095.1 Palaemon carinicauda
TAATTCACGTGACTTTAAGCGATATATATATATATCAACCACAAGTGGGATTTAGTATGGAATATCTTGGAAATATATATAAAAAAAATTGCAGTGGATATATATTCCCAATATTGAATTTGATCTTGAAACTCATGTGTGGTTAATATTAACACACACACACACACACACACACACACACACACACACATATATATATATATATATATATATATATATATATATATATATATATATATATATATATATATATATATATATACAAGCATGTAAAATCCCGAATCCTAAATTTTGAATATGACAGAGGTTAAACCTGTGTGGTGGAGGAATTGGTTATTTTGGGAATTCCCCGTGAATTTAAGTTTTACCAGGTAGCTTTAGCATTATGTTTACCATGTCACTCAAGTCCTTTGGGCATGTATTAAGGACCTCACACCTTTTTAATCAGACAACCTAATACGCAGATTAATAAGTTGAATGTATATGAGCTAAGAAATTAATAAAAGAATACATTCAGTAAAATGCCGGGTCTTTTTGATAGTTTATTATGAGGTTGTACTTTTAAGTAAAGATATTAGTTTTTGTGAATGATGTATGAGCTTAAACGTTAAAAAGCAAAAAAGAGCTAAGAGGCCTTCAAACCTGATAACGGTAAAAACTGATGTTAAGGTTTCCTTCTTCGATTATCTTATTTGTAATTCAAGGAACAGAAACATACGTAGATATTGTTTAAAATTTGTTATTGCTTGATCCAAGTATTGCCAATTGCATGAAGGTCAAAACATTGTCACAAAGTAAACTAATATTTAGTTCTTGTGTCGCAATTTCTTTTCGAAAAGCTTATCAGCTCTTGAACGGTTTTGTAAAATGCATTGTATCATTAGGCATTGGACTTTCTCCGTGATTTTTCGGCGTATCATGATTATAATTTCATGTTGTTGTTTTTAAACATTACCATTCCCATTAATATTAAGTTTTAAGCAACACGAGGAAGTTGTTCACAAATAACAGAGTGGTGGTATTAATATTCACAATTCACTATGAACGCAGTACCCGGAAACATGTGGAAAGGTCACACACATAAGCTATTCAGCTCTTGGGGGCTTTCCAAGCATACTAGAATCTACAAATAACCTCAGAGTAAATAATCAAGCAACAGTTATCCCATCAGCGAGAACAGTTACCGGTCATAAATCATTCCATTATCAATTGGGAAATCCAAACGACGGAAGAATTCAGTTCGTAAATGCGTCAGATTTTAAGAATAAAATTTCAGGAGTTGAAGTACATAAACAAAGATGCTATAACAGCAACAACAACAACAACAACAAATGAAGCCGTTTCTAGCATCAGGCATGTCTTTGTCATGTATGGGAATTGGCCATTTTCATCACTGCGGATTTGTGATGGTGGGAGATTTTGGTCTGATCGCTCACAGCAAACCAACCTAGTCTGGGTAACCCTGACTGCGGGTTTGTGATGGTAGGAGATTTTAGTATGATCACTCACAACAAACCACCCTGGTATGGGTAGCCCTGACTAGTACAGCTTTGATGATCATTGCGATACACAAACCCTTTCACCGCGCAAAGGAGTAAAAGATGAATTTATATTGTGGAGACTGACCAAAAAAGCACGGAAAGAATATAAATTAAACACCCTTTGTATCCAAACTTGTGGCCAAGACTTATCCCCACGTGTATTTCTGAAGACGGAAGCCCTTTTATAAACAGCCTCCAAAATTATGAATAATCGATTTTGTCAAAACGTTTATGAAATCGCATTTAACTCAGGGAAGCAACAGCAACAACAAACTACATTAGAGTATAACTTTTGTATTCAGGAAGAAACCAGCACAAAAAGCGTAAATCATAAGCATCTCGGGCATCAGAAAGGTCAAAAGGTATTTTCGCACTTTGTTATTCACGAAAGGTCATTTCAGTGATTTACATAAACCCAGGAAGCAATAAATAAAATGCTTAAGCTCCTAATGGCTTAATTAAAACATTTCACAATAAAGGAATATTTTTATTGCCAGCTTTTAATGAAAAACACATCTGGTATCTAAAGCTAGGGGCCTAAGATACGTCCTCCCTCTATAATAACAGTTTACGTTACTGTCTCGTATGTTTACTGAATGTAACGAGATGCCGGGCTGTAAAGGTCTATAAATAACAGTTTATAACTTATACTGAGATATATAAGTGAAAATATATAAAAATGCCTTGAGTATTTTTTTTATAATTACTCTGCCGTAGTTTTTGAGGGGTTATCTGATGTAATAGATGGCATTAACCATAAAAAGTAAAGAAATGTAAAAGATAATAATCATTTTAGATAACAAATATCTATTTCTTGTGAACTCTAATTCCTTGTTACTTACTCACTGCTTGACAATTTAGAGTTATTTCGGTGTATGTGCAGCAAACCATTACTTCATGTTCATAGTTACCGTACATTTTTTTTTTTTTTTTTTTTTTGGAGAGTTGCCCGCGACTATTTTCAGTTTCATTAGGCTTAAAATTCACTATGCTTTTCGCAAAGACTGAGTTACTGAGTTATATGCGCTTAATTTGCTTTTTTCAATAATATTGCAACAAATTTATTTAGTATTTCTCCTTATTTATCTAGTTTATATATATATATATATATATATATATATATATATATATATATATATATATATATATATATATATATATACACATTATATATACACATATATATATACACATATATATATACGTTATATATATATATATATATATATATATATATATATATATATATATATATATATATATAAAATATTATATAAATATATATATATATATATATATATATATATATATATATATATATATCGAATTTTGAGTTTTTTTCTCTCTCTCTCTCTCTCTCTCTCTCTCTCTCTCTCTCTCTCTCTCTCTCTCTCTCTCTCTCTCTCTCTCTCTCTCTCTCTCTTTATGCGTGTGAATGATGATGATATGATATTCCAATGAATAGCGACTGAGTCATCTTGGGAGACGACTGTATGGCCTATCTGGTTGCATGCAGCTAATGTCGAATTGCAATATTGCAAAAGAAATTTTCCTTTTGCGTCATACCCGTGAAAAAAATGGACACAAAAAAATGAAAACCCCTTTGATTTCCCCAGATTGCATTCTAGGACTTGGCCCCATCTTAGGGCTATCCGTGACCTTGAAAATGTAACTACAGTAACAGTTACCTGCAGACATGCAGGCATTGAAGCGCTGGATTTGGTTCGTGCATCGAGATTACCAAATACGCGGAATGGAATTGCTTCTCCGAGTGGAGGTCTTACAGTGAAACCGAGAGAGAGAGAGAGAGAGAGAGAGAGAGAGAGAGAGAGAGAGAGAGAGAGAGAGAGAGAGAGAGAGAGAGAGAGAGAGAGTTTATGTTAATCGAAAGTTCCACCGTTATGGGAAAGCGAAAGTTTTGATACCAAAAGCACGAGAAAGTATTTAGGTCAAGAGAAAGTTTTACAGTTATAAGAGCAAAAGAAAGTTTTGTCTTTGATGAAAAGAGAGAGAAAATTTATAAATTTATAAGACATGAAAATACACATTAGATGAACAGTTTTGAGCATCATTGGCATCTATTCCAATCACAATCCGAACCAATTACATGGTGCAAGTTTTCTCTAAGTAGCAGACTTAAGAAGAAACGCAGTCAATAATTATCAACTAAACTAAATATTAATTAAATGAGCTGAGGGTATTACTATCCAGTACTTAATAAATAAAAAAATGAAATGAACGGATAAAAAACCATTTAAAGATTTTATGAAGACATTTAAAAGTAAACAGTTATCTAGCAGTTACAATTTATTTTTTTGCAAACGCCGTTATGTTATTGTTCAGGAAGATCCAAAAGGAATATTCAGGAAGAGGCGTTGAAAATGAAGGGTCTTTGTGTGCTTTCAGTGTAAAGCTGTATGAACGCTGCATTCGTAATGTTCAAGCTTCATCTCTTTATCCATCTAATGTAACGGGGAACGATCTGTTAAATATAATAATAATAATGGTAATAATGATAAGGATTATTATTATTATTATTATTATTATTATTATTATTATTATTATTATTATTAATATTATCAATATTATTTGTTAAGCTATAACCATAGTAGGAAAAGCAGAATGCTATAAACCCAAGGGCTTTAACGGAGAAAATAGCCCAGTTAGGAAAAGAAATAAGTAAACTGAATACTGTGTGAGTGTACCGGTCCCTCAAGCTAAAGCACTCTAACCCAATAGAGTGGAAGACAAGGGTACAGATGCTATGGCACTACCCAATACTTGAGAACAATGGTTTGATTTTGCAGTGCACAGAGTATAGCTGCTTACCATGGATAAAGATTCTCTTCTACCCTTGCCAATTTGAAAGTAGCCACTGAACAATTACAGTGCAGTAGATAACCCCTGGAGTGAAGAAGACATATATATATATACAGTATATATATATATATATAATATATATATATATATATATATATATATATATATATATATATATGTATATATATGTATATATATATATATATGTATATATCTATCTCTATCTATCTATATATGTATGTATATATATATATATATATATATATATATATATACATATATATATATATATATATATATATATATATATATATATATGTGTGTGTGTGTGTGTATATACATTTATATATATACAAACCTATATTTACATATATATGTGCATATATATATATATATATATATATATATATATATATATATATATATATATATATATATATGCGTGTGAGTGTGCGTGTGTGTGTGTATATATATAAAATTGCGAGTGCGTTCAGCTGTATCCTATTCTGTGAACGCTTACGCATTCAAATAATAAAGTAAGTCACTCCTGCGGATTATGATTTTTTATCTGTCGCGACATTCTGGTCAGTACCCTCTGGGAGAGGACGATATTGCATTAGTTCGAACTGCAACACCTGGGACTAAGGTCACTCGAACAGCTGTGGCAGGGTTCGAACATGTTCGAACACTTCCTATTTGGAAATAACTTGTATGCTACAACCACAAAGACTATTTGTGTATTTCAATAGATATGCTTAATATATACGTATTGATGTATATCCATGTGAATTATGCTGTTTTATATATCGTCTACATAATATTTTTCAAATATATTCATGATGTAAAAGCTGTACATAAAGTAAAAAATTACTTATTTTCGACGCATACCTTTCATACCAGACGCATACGCGATCTTCAGGAATGCTTGAAACAGATTATTGACTCTGGCTTGAATGTCCACATATTTCCTTGCTCGTAAGTAGATAATCCTGAGACCGTTGTTTACAAGATCTAAAAATATAGGCATCTTGGTTGTTTATATGTCTTTCATCTCTCGTAATTCTTTCAGGGTGAGAATATCTTCTAGTAATTAATAATGATCCAACTTTTCCCTCTTACCCAAGCACGTTCGTGGCTGTTGAGGTTTCACAGTTTTAACGGTAAACATATTTGGAACATAATTACTCCCATGGTCACCATTATTCAAATATTTTCAATTCTCTTCTCTTGCCGACTACTTTCCAATAAATCTGGCGTTATGCCTTCTTGTATCTGGCTCCTTTTCTGGCCGACTATGTATTCATTATATGAAATATATTTTGGACTAGTAATTGGTAAGAACTGATCTTGATCAGCGTCTTGACTTCACAAAAGGAATATTAACTTGTCACCTTCGTTTTAATAGGCATCGAAGGTCTCTCTTTGTCTTTTCCTTTGTCTCTTCTTGAATTTTCAAGTACCACACATCTGGCAGTTTGGTCTTTCATCACACCTGTATGTTCTTTCCCAACCCCGATATTTACACTGACGATGAACCTCTTATAGATGATATTGATAATAACGGCAATGATAATTGGATAGATTTTAAGGAAATGCTGGGTGCAGACAGTACTGTTTAGATTAAATTCTTATCTATCTCCTTGCGAAAAGCTTTAATCAATAGTTGATCTCATTTCAACGTGACTGAAACCCCGTCCCCAAAGACATTATTATTATTATTATTATTATTATTATTAATGATAATAAAATTATTATTATTATTATTATTATTATTATTATTATTACCAAAGTTACAACTCTATATGGAAAAGCAGGGCTCCAACAGGGAAAATAGCCCAGTGAGGAAATGAAAAAAGGAAACAGATGGAATAGTGAATGAGTGTACCCTCACGCAAGAGAACTCTATAGTCGATTGCGCATCTAAAATCTTCCCCAGAAGGGCAGAATGAATGAAATAGTCATTTTGGGCTAAGCGACACTACGACAGAGTCACTCAGAGAGCTGGAAAGGGTTCATTCATAATATTGAGTACAATGTATTCGAATAACTAATTAGAATCAACATTTCATTTATAATTAAAAAGGATACGTCTTAAGTTGTGCAATGCCAGGGCCTATCAATAGGTCACTTCTTAATATTCCCATAATAAATGTTGAGATCTGAGATTTTGCTCATTTTCAAAATTGGAATAGATACAAAAGACTAGTTTTATACAATAGAGCTTGGCTCTCTTAAAAGCATCTGTTCAGTAATCTATTCCCGAAAAGGCTTCATTTGACCTTTACATCAGTATTAATATTACTAGCAACGTGAGCCTTGCGAATTAAATAAACCTTTTTAGAGAATAGTTTACTAAACAAATCAGGCATGCTTTTTCATTTTAATCTACATAATCCTATTTTGCAAAATGAAAAAAAAAAATCGTGGGCTTTGTTTCTTCTAAGGGATACTAAGAAATGACTTCCCTTGGCTAAACCACAGGATGCGCAATTTAAGAAGCTTCATTTCGGCCATAGAAGAAGAAATTGATTTCAGTTAACTATTCAAATACCTCGTATTCAGTTCCATGAATACACTTTCCTTCTCTATGCGTTGCAATGATAATGATCTTGATCATTATACTGACAATAAATAATATCTCACGGGAACAATTATGGATGATAATAATGTCAATGGTTAATGTTTTTCGACCTTGGACATTTATTTTGCTTTCTCCTCCTGAGTTCAGGAAACTTAGTATATTTCTAATCTTACTCTTGTGCACCTAAATAAATCCTAGCAATCCGCTATCAATAATCTAACCATATCTCAAAATATCTACCCAACTGTTACAGTGACCTTAGATATTTCGTAGCCATAGATTTCAGCACTGGAAACAGTAATGGAAAACTGAACAGACCCTATTGTGGTATATATTTTTGTCGGAGATCCAGATGCATGAGCGAAGGTACCCTCAAGATTACTTCTTTTTATTGCAATTTTGTTTTTTCACATGGGTGTTCTATGACTGGATCTTACCAGTCAACTGGGTGACCTTTTTTTTTCTGCTATCATTGAACTATATACGTATCAAACCTAATTAAGGTATTAAAATCATAAGATTACATAGATTGTTCACTTCATAATACTAGAACTAGAA
>NC_090751.1:58924572-59002072 GCF_036898095.1 Palaemon carinicauda
CCCTTATGCCTTATTTTTCATTCCCCATTCTAAAGTAATTTTTGTTTCCATTCTCCAGTCATAACCTGTAAACATTATTAGTAGCCTCCTTTTACAATTTCTCAATCCCAAGTTCTCATAACACAACCTCTGCCTCATTCTCCATTGCCATTCCTCATTCTGTAAACTAATCTTTAACCATTTTTTCATTTTAAATTCCTCAGTTCATCGTGTAAATATGATTTATCGGTTTCCTTCCACCAGCCCTCAATTCCTATACACCAATCCATTATCGAAAGAGGAGTCTTTGCAATATTCTCCTCTACAGTCGTAATCTCGTAAACTACAAATCATGATATAGCCTTTCCAAGTTTCCAATTATGAGTTTCCAGTCGACAGCCGTCCTTCGCAATCCACAAATCTTTCTTCTCAGTCCTCCAGTTTCCAGTCCGCTATCAAAGCTTCCCATCACAGCTGAAGTCTTCTTACTCAAGGCTATATTCTCCATTTCCAGCTTAACAATGGGCATTCCTCAACCAATTGCCTATTTTCCACATTCCCTATCACTTCCATGAAAATCTCTATTCACTAATACCAATTCCAAATTTCTCCATTTACAAACACCCCGTCCCCATTCCCGCTCCATATCTTCATACCCCAATCCGATCTCTGTTCCCTAAGAAAGCGGTCTGATAATCTGGTCACGACAAAGAAGAAAGAAGGAAAACAGAATCGAAGGACGGTTCGTGCAGCCGCTCACGTGACTCAGGCTCTGATTGCTACTATACTTCTAAATGACCGGATATTTTCCCTTTTTAATGACGGGAGATCTCGAGATCATAGGCTAAGGTGAAGATTGACGTCATCAAGAGGTAAGCGAAAAAGGGTGGGAGGGGGGAGCCGCGGAGACGCGATTTGGATGAGGGGGAAGTAATGTCTCTATAGGAAGTAACGAAATAGGAAGGAAAAGATTAACTAGTTATTCTTTGATAAAATGTTTGTCACGGAAGTGGAAAAATGTGGTTCAATTACGAGTGTCCATTTTTCTGGATCCGGAAGGAAACAGGAAATAGAGGAAAGAGCCGAGATTACCATAAGAATTAGATATTTTCATATCACGAGAGAAACCTTCCCGTTCTAGACACGTACACATTACTGTACCTATTATGTTAATTAAGGTAGTTTTATTCTTCCTTCCAGTCAAGGAATGTTAAAGAAAAATCACTGGGATCCTCAACTAAATCATGGAAGTTTAGTTTTCTGAATTATTTCGAGCTGTGCTTCCAAAATTAGCTGACTTATATAAATTTCCAAGTTTATCTATGAAGCTATAAAACTTGCTCATACCAATAGGTAGTAATGATAATAATAAAAAATTCTATAGGCCATATTCAATATTTCCTCCTTTTTTATATTTACTTCGTAAAGTCATTAAAACACTCGATATAGGCGAAAGTAAATTTGTATAAAAACCTAATATAAAGATGAAGGTTTTTCCGAGCAATATATAAAGACAAGACTGGCATATTGTTGCTTCCAGTCAAAGTATTTGATAAGCCAATGCGCATACACTCACACACAAACACACTCATATATATATATATATATATATATATATATATATATATATATATATATATATATATATATATATATATATATATATATGATAAATTTTGCACGTTTAAATGTGTTTTTCATATTTCAAATAAGCCATTTTAATACATTGAAATCTGGCTTCTCTTAACGACCTCGGGATCAGAGCCCCAGACGAAATCTCTCAAAGACTATAGTATCTGACCGGCCGAGTTTCGAACCCTGGTCCAGGATACTTGTATGCCATTGACCATAACACTCGTGGCTGAGTGGTATGGTCAATGGCATACAAGTATCCTGGACCAGGGTTCGAAACCCGGCCGGTCAGATACTATAGTCATCGAGTGATTTCGCCTAGGGCTCTGATCCCGAGGTCCTTAAGAGAATCCAGACTTTAATATATTAATATATAAGGCTTATTTGAAATATATATATATATATATATATATATATATATATATACTGTATAAAGAGAGAGAGAGAGAGAGAGAGAGAGAGAGAGAGAGAGAGAGAGAGAGGAAGAGAAATGGGAAAGGTCAAATTGGCTTTCAGCTTTATCTCTTGCACCACCGGCGAACAGTGTTTTATTTATGCTTTCAGTAAAGGAATAATCTCTATACAGGGTGAGACCACCAGTCACGAAATCAATGTTATCTTAAAACGTGCCAAGAGAACAAATTTTCGAACAAGGGTATAAAACACTAAAATGATCCTTAAGTTAGAACGGGAACAAATCAATGGTGAATATATATATATATATATATATATATATATATATATATATATATATATATATATATATATATATATATATATATATATTTATGTATAAATATACATATATATGTATATATATATATATATGCATATTTATATATATACATATACACATATATAAATATATATACTGTATGTATATATATATATATATATATATATATATATATATATATATATATATATATATATATATATATATATATATATATATGTATATATATATCATTTGCCTCTCTTTTAAGATGTTAAAACTACAACAAATGTACCCGAATTTGTCCACTGCAGGACAAAGGCCTCAGACATGTCCCTAATCATGTCTGGAGTTTGGCCATTTTCATAACCAAGCTGGCCAATGCGGATTGGTGATGGGTGAAGACTACTCTGATAGCTCACTGCAAACCAATCTAGTTTACTAAGGGTGGCCCTGACTAATACAGCTTTGCTGATCATGGTGATACAGAAATCCTTTCACCACATTATCCACTTAGAAAAGGGTTAAAACTATAGATACCTATACATGCATAATATAAACATATCGAGTAAAAGACGAGCGGAGACGCGAAATTCTCCAACACACAAGGAAAGGGTCCTCAACTTAGTCGATGAGGAAGAAGCTGAAGCATCTATGATCTGTACATCACTCAAAAAGCTATGGAAACAGGCAAAAAAAAAAAAAAAAAAAAAAAAAACTCCAAGCAACTGTTAATGATGGCAACTGCAAAAAAGCATGGATCTACAGCGTAGCACATTGAGATCAGGAGCTGTAACGGCTCTCTCGTCCACGTATCCTACCCTATCCCGTATCCTTTGAGACAAGGTTATCTCTATTCGGGTTCGGGAAAGGATAGCCATGGCCCTGATTTATACACGATATCTCTCGAGATGTTCGTCCCGGAGGATAGAACTCCGTGATACATCTGAGGTGAAGTTCTCTGGTATTTCACTCGCAGAAATATCCTAAGTAGAAAGCTGCCTTTTAGGAACTTCCATCAGGACGACATAGCTATCTCACCCAAAAATAAATTTTTCCTATGTCAAAATCCGTTAGAAAATTTGCTACGCTATATAGTTTTTTTTTGGCTTATGATGCCGTGAATGAGAGTGAAAACGATAACTTGAAATGTGTTACATTTGGAGAAGCTTCCTCAGTGTTTGAATGATACACGACAAAAGAGATCCAATGTTAGAAATTTTATCTTTCTAATTCACATACTAAGCTACGTCTATGGCAAAAATCTCTTAGATAATCAACATGAAATTAGAGATTCGAACTACAAGTCTCTCTCTCTCTCTCTCTCTCTCTCTCTCTCTCTCTCTCTCTCTCTCTCTCTCTCTTTGTGTGCATGTGTTTGATCTACTATCGCGAATACAATAATGAAAACGCTTAACCTCATATTTCAAATCATTATCACCTCTCTCGGGAGATTTCTTTCGTTTGCTTATTAAACAATCTATACTATATAAGTGTACAGGGAGCCATTTCACATAATGAGTTATTCAGGTCGAGGAAACTTTAAACTTGCCAGAATGATATAATATTTTTTGTAAAAAGAGAGGAATGTAGGTCCGAAGACTTGTAATTGATATTTATGAAAAGGAAAAGGAAAAGACGCGAGGTTCATGTTAAGCATCTTAGGAGGAATAATTAATTGGACTATCATGCAAGGAATTTATACACACACACACACACACACACACACACATATATATATATATATATATATATATATATATATATATATATATATATATATATATATATATATATATGTGTGTGTGTGTGTGTGTGTGTGTGTGTGTGTGTGTGTGTGTGTGAGTGTGTGTGAGTATGATAGTTTATTCATTAACATACGTAACTTTCATACATCCAAATAATGAGTCGCTTACGGAATTTAATATCGAATTCACTCAACCCTTAGGGTACGTATTTTCTATGTTAATTTCCATTTGCGACTTAATGATTGAATATCAGGAATCGTTGCAAATGTGAGGTAGAAATTCATTTCTACTAAACACGAGGCATTTCATTGTGTTGATTTTCATCATGTGTGCATTATATAAATTATATACATATATATATATATATATATATATATATATATATATATATATATATATATATACGTATATATATATATATATATATATATATATATATATATATATATATATATATATATATGTGTGTGTGTGTGTGTGTGTGTGTGTGTGTGTATGTGTTTGTGTGTGTGATAGTTTTATCACTAACACACGTGGCTTTCATATATCCAAGTATCAATCCACAAATGGAAATTAATATTGAATTCACTCAACCCTTTATGATGTAGCCCATGTTTTCGAATTTAAGTGAATTTGATATTAAGATCTATCTGTGGCCTAATATTTGAATGCACACACGTGTATATACATAATTATGTATAGGTAGAAAAATTGCACACACATGTGTATATACATAATTATATATAGGTAGAAAAATATACATCCAGATTACAGTCGACCACTCCAAAAGTAGTCCCTAGGTATGGCCGCTGAGACTAACCTTGACCTCATCCGATTTCATCTCGTAGACACACCCATCTTGATAATCTTAACTGCCTTTCCTTGACGTATTAAAGGCTATGGGTATTATCAACGGCCCTTTCCAGGTGTTCGTTAGTCCTTTTATCTATATGGTCGTATATGATCCAACATGTGACTCTGACTTCTACCTTATTGTCAATGTTGCCTTCCATTGTAATATTTTGAGCAGCTGATGAGGGAATTCTTTACAATCAACCTTGAAGTTTTGTTGGGACGTCGGTAGATTAAGCCCATTTTCTCCCAGTTCATTCTATGGTTTATAATCCAGCAGGGCTTAGCTAGTGATGTGGTTTGGTAGGGGTATTATAATTATGTTCTGTCCTTTCTTCTCATGATTTGCTAGTTTGTCTAAAATACGTTGCGTCGCATTCCGTAAACCAGCCTTGTCCTATCATCCCTTGCCAATTGTATTCTGTTTTTAATCTCCTTGTTTCTGATGGTGTTTCTGTAGCTCCATACTATTTGATAATCGTCTAATTGTTTGGTTAGTTACTTTATTCTTTTGCGTTCACAAATTCGTGCTTATGGGGTATATTTCATCGCCGATTTTAGCTAATATATTCATGAAATGGTTAGAAATAGTGAAATTAGGTAAAATCAATATCAACAGTTAGAAGTAGTCAAATTGGTGAGATATGTAGATGAAATAAGAGATAACAAAGAGGAATTAGAGGTATTAAGATAAATTGAACAAAATGAACAATCTAATAAAACTCCCATTGGAAGAAGAAAAGAAAAGAAAACCCTTTACTAATGCAATAAGGGATAACTTCATTTAATACCTAATATATAGAAAGAAACCGCCATGTTAATTCATATATGCACATGTTTTCGAACCACAAAAAAGAGATCATGACAGGAATGATGATGGGGCTAATCACTTTGGCTTATGGAATCTGTATTCCAATATATTTGGACGAAGTAATAAATCAAGTCAGTTTTAATAAGTTGCGGTATCTGGGACTGGTAGGGTAAAATACACAGTAAAGCTAAAAAAAAAGAAACATTATAGGGAAAACCATCAGGAAAATTAGGAATGAAAGACAGTTATAATTACAGAAGATAGCACAACAAAGTCATCAAATAGAATGCTAGATAGCTTTGAAATAGTGAAAAAAAAATACAGAAACACCATCAGAAATAAGGTAATCAAGAAAAAGGTGAGAAATTATTATAAGAAAATTACCTTTACAAGGATTTTTGTTTCAGATGTCTTCAGTATTTGAATTAGGTTAAGAGTAGGCTGGTGTCTTCAATTCAAATGATTTGCTTCCAATACATGTAAGATAGTTTGGAGTAAATTGTTTTGGGGTTGTTGAGGGTATCTTACTGATTTTAATTCAGAAACAAAAAACCCTTCAAGTATCAGGCCAGAACTCCACATTTAAAATATCTTGAAACAATGGTAAGGATGGCTTGAAGAGTTGACATTACACAGTACTGCTTTATATTCTTTTGAGTTTTTATACAGTGTCATCAGCCCATTCATACACCAAGGGTAGAATTACACTGAAACAATCTCACTGTCCTTGGCTGATAGGTGTAGAACTAGGCTTAAATTTGCCAGAATTATCAATTCACCTTCCTGGAAATGGATACCAGTACCTACCACCTAGGGTCAAGAAAAATGTCATAAGGATAGCATATGGTTAACAACATTTATATATATATATATATATATATATATATATATATATATATATATATATATATATATATACATATATATATATATATATATATATATATATATATATATATATATATACTAGGTTGGTTTGCTGTGAGCGATCAGACGAAAATCTCTCACCATCACCAATCCGCAGTGGCCAGCATTGTGATAATAACTGGCTAAACCCCAGACTTGAATTGACAAGTCTGAGGCCTTTGTCCGAAAGTGGACAAGAAACGGCTGTATTTGTTGTTGTTGCTGTATATATATATATATATATATATATATATATATATATATATATATATATATATATATATATATATATATATATATATATATATATATACTGTGTCGTAACTTGTTACACTGATTTTAACGACAGACTGGTAATCATGAGTAAACATCTGTTCCCACGCTAAGCCACTGCCTCAAGGGAACGATAACAGCGAAAACAAGAAAAAACTCTAAGAATTGTCAAGTCAATGATACTTTCTCATTCTTGCTGACTCATCGTGGATTAGTCGTTCACTCGGCGGATTTGTTTTTTAATATTTGGTATTACTGGGAGACTTTTACTTTTGATATGTCCAAGACCACGTGTTTGGTTCTAATGAATATGCAAAAGTTAACTGGAAAAAATGAATTCATAAAATCGATCTAAAATAAGTAAAACAAGGAGAAAATCTAAATCATGGTCAAGATTGAGGCATAAAAAAAAAAAAAAAAAAAAACCGGGTCCCATTGAAAAGGCCTAAACTAAATAGAAACCTTAATCCAGATTAAACCGACATTCCATCTTTTTTTTCATTCAGAAGATAAAAAATTGCTCGATGACTCTTCTGGAACGATGACGGGAGATAAAAGTTTGAGAAAACACCTTGAGACTCCATGAAAAGAAGAAGGGGTTGGGGGAGGGGGATGACGTCACTTCCTAGATCTTTCTCAGGAAGCGGGAAGTACTTTGCGAGTAATGATTCTCTCATTACAGGTGAAAGAAAGAAAAGCAGACGCCTGCTTCCATTGTTTGCCAGATAACAGACGGCCGATGGCGGAAGAGGAAAGAGGTAAACAATTTCACTGGAAAGAACTTACTAAACTTCGAATCATCTTAAAATTTGATTAGCTTTATATCTTGGAATTCTGTTTGTCATGACATTCCAGTTTTGTTCTGCAATAGTAATTTGCCGGCTGTTCTTAAATAAAAACCTGAAAAAATAAATTAATGACGATTGACAAAACCATGTAAGTCATTTATTTCATTACGTTTCGTCGAGCAAAAAGAAAAGACTTCCTGGTTCCTGCTTCCTTTGTGTTAAGAAGTTTAAAAATGATAAGAATAGAAGAAGAAAAAATTCGCTCCCTGCCATATGACCCAGAAAAGTACGGGCATGACTATTAAATGGAAGACTCCAAAATCGTGCACATACTCTATTCAGCGAGCAAGTGATCGTGTACTTGACTGCACACAATATATATACTGTATATACAGTATATACTGGTAAACAAAATGAAAGTATGAAGTGTAAAGTAAAATGTCACTTTCTGTAAAAAGAAAAGTATTTAATCAGATGGTCCTACCACTATTAACTTGTGCATCAGAAACTTGGAGCCTTACTAAAGCCTTAGAACATAAGCTAGTTACAACTCAAAGGGTTATGGAAAGAGTAATGATGGGAATAACACAGGGAGAAAAAGAGCAACATGGATACGAGAGCAAACTAAAGTAGAGTACTGTATATTTTAATAAGTTGTGAGAAAAAGAAATGGTCATAGGCAGGACATATAATGAAAATGACAGACAATAGATGGACTTTAAGAATAACATAATGGGTCCCTTGAGATTATAAAAAAAAACAGAGAAAGGAAGAGAAGACGATGGATCGACTAACTAAAGAAGTTTGCGGGCGTGGACTGGCACAGAAAGACCATAAACAGACGCAAGTAGGACATGTCTGAGGCCTTTGTTTTACAGTGGACTAGGAACGACTAATGATATATATATATATATATATATATATATATATATATATATATATATATATATATATATATATAATGTGTGTGTGTTTGTCTGTCTGTGTATTGATATTGTATTCAATATTAAATCATTATTCCTAATAGGGGATTGCTCCAGTACAGATGTAAAAGAGCAACATCCTCATTCATATTTTACCTGCCGAGTCTTTATGAGATGATTGTTACATTCAGGAATTTGGGCTTTACCTTAACGACCCCCTTTATGAAATATATTAAATGTTTTAAAAATATATTTTGTGAAAGTTTCCCTACATCGAAATAACTTTCAATACATGCGGACTGAAGAGGGCCACTACTAAAAAGAAACCAAAACTAGTCCTATACAGTAATTAATAAAATGCTTATCTTAAGGTAGTAGGTTGGCCTGGGCATCAGCCGCCCGTTGAGATACTACCGCTAGAGAGTTATGGTGTCCTTTGGCTGGCCAGACAGTACTACATAGGACTCTTCTCTCTGGTTACGGTTCTTTCCCTTTGCCTACACAAACACCGAATAGTCTGGCCTATTCTTTACAGATTCTCCTCTGTCCTCATACACCTGACAACACTGAGATTAAAAATCAATTCTTCTTCACCCAAGGGGTTAACTACTGCACTGTATTTGTTCAGTGGCTACTTTCCTCTTGGTAGGGTAGAAGAGACTTCAGCTATGGTAAGCAGCAGCTCTTCTAGGAGAAGGACACTCCAAAATCAAACCATTGTTCTCTAGTCTTGGGTAGTGCCATAGCTTCTGTACAATGGTCTTCCACTGTCTTGGGTTAGTTCTTTTGCTTGAGGGTACACTCGGGCACACTTCTATCTAGTTTCTCTTCCTCTTGTTTTGTTAAAGTTTTTATAGTTTTTATAGGAAATATTTATTTTAATTTTGTTACTATACTTAAAATATTCTATTTTTTCTTTATTTCCTTTCCTCACTGGGCTATATTCCCTGTTGGGGCCCTTGGGCTTATAGCATCCTGCTTTTCCAACTAGGGTTGTAGCTTAGCATTTAATAATAACAATAATAATAATAATAATAATAATAATAATAATAATAATAATAATAATAATAATAATAATAATAAGAGCAATGTGAGATAGTGCACCATTTTTTTCGTGGGCAAACGTACGATTACAAATAACCTTTTTGATTTTCCTAAAAAGGACGGCTCAAGGGAAAAAGGTTGTCTTGTTGAAAAATTACCGCTGATACAAAACACTTTTCAAAGCATAACATTCACGTCTTATCTTATACGGAAGTCTCAAGGGCAGCGCGTGTTCTCTTACATTTACCTCGTGTTTTCTTATCTTTCATTTCTTTTCATTTTTCTGCGATTCAAGGCTTTTGGTTTCTAACACTCCCATTTGACGAATTAAGGCAAGTTCATTATTATTATTATTATTATTATTATTATTATTATTATTATTATTATTATTATTATTATTTGCTAAGCTACAACCCTAGTTGGAAAAGCAGGATGCTATAAGCCTAGGGGCTTATAGCAAGTTTTCCTTAGTGCAGAAGTTTTGAAGTAAAGAGTTTTGTTACATTATATGTTCATTTTATACTGTAAGTTTATTATGCTTATAAAAACAAATATTTTATTTTTCCATTCTATTTTACTCAAAATTCAAGACCCTAATGGTAATTATTTCCTAACTTCAGATCTTATATTTGAAATGCAAAAATCTACATATGGAGAAAATGAAAATAAACAAGTCAAGATAAATATCAATGTTACATAATATACAACAAGTAACTTATGAAGCGAGAATTATGTCAACAATTATTATTCATTACTCGTGTTCTTTTCCCTGTTGTTCAAATCAATCACAACTGCTTTCTTTGTTATCTATAACAACGGGTCATTCTCTGAGGTGTATTCATGATCATCTTTTATAAAGTTTGTTTGCATCTCTCTCTCTCTCTCTCTCTCTCTCTCTCTCTCTCTCTCTCTCTCTCTCTCTCTCTCTCTCTCTCTCTTAGAAATAGAAATTCTCTGCATTTTATTATTACTCCACCTCTTTTGTTGATATTTCCATTTTTCATCCTTCTGTAAGCAAATATCTATTGGTGCCCTTCTCTCTCTCTCTCTCTCTCTCTCTCTCTCTCTCTCTCTCTCTCTCTCTCTCTCTCTCTCTCTCTCTCTCTCTCTCCATTTCATTTATCAAATTAAAGAATATTTTCCTAACACAGCCCCTTTTTTTCCAAAAATGTTTGACTTGCATAAGAGGTAGAATGCATTGTATAATCTATCAACGTTCCATTAACTTACTGTATACAATTTAAAATAAAGAAGTCGGTGTAGAATAGAGCAAAGAATTAGAAAAACACAATCAAGAAGAAATAAATAAATACCAGAGCTTATATAGCTCTAATTATAGTGCTATAAATGAAACGGTACTGAAGGTTAAACGTTTAAAACACTTGCACTCTTCAGATGTTAGAGCTTGCGCCGGAAAATGCCTGTATTGAAAGAAAATTATCCATGTCGAGGAAACAAAAGTCATGTTGGAAAGAGTAGTGCAGTCGTTGATATGACAATCATCTACAAATGATTCACCTTTGTTTTCATTAGATTCATCAAAACTATGTAATTTAAAGTCCATAAGTTTACTCAAGATTTAAAAGAAATATATTTTTCTGCCTTAATTTGAATTTTTCTTGCCGACTACTGCTACGCCAGTGTTTCTAGAAGTTAATTTTTTAAAGATCAAGATGCTTTTGACTTATCTGTCGAACAATCAAAATCATAATTAGTGATTGTTGTAAACTTTCGAAGCTTTTCTTTTCCTATAGCTTGTGATCACTCAGGGGATTTATATATATTCTGAATTCAGCTTATTTTTAAATTATGCCATGCTTCTTTGAGAACATTAATATTTCTGCAATTCAAACGCTTCAGCACGTGTTCTGTGACAAAGTACTATTGTCATAATTTGTAATTGAAAATATAGTATTTAGGATAGTTATCAGTGGCTCTTTAGCGCCATATCTATGCGTCGGTTCTATAACTTGGCAGGATTATTGTTTCAAGGATTCAGAAGTTTAGAAAGTTAATGGTAATGTAGGTATTATTTAAGTAGTCTTGGCAGAGAATTCTCCAAGAGATTTAATAATTTAGTTGATGCAGTAGTATGTTTTATTTTGATAAACTTGAAAGTAGAATATTCTCTATATTTGAAAAAATGTAAACTCAGTGTTCATTTATAATTTTATTTTTAATTTTGACAAACTTGGCACCGTATTTTTTTCAGTAATCTAAACATTTCCTAAACTTAGTTGTAATATATATTTTGATAAACTGGGCAACGAATTATTTAAGAGATTAAAATATTTTGAAAACTTATTGCCACTATCTATTTAAGTAGATTTAGCAATTGGTCAGTAATGATTTGAATATTTTAGGAACCTCAGTTATATATATTGTTTTGATAATCTTTTCAACGGATTATCAAAGTGTTTTAAGAGCTTTGAAATGTAATTGGGGTTTGCTATAAACATAAATTGGTGCTTCTTTTAGATTCTTCACATGTGTTTAGCTTAACTCTTATGAGGGAAAATATATCCACACTAGATATTATGTGCTTATCAACTTAAGCACTTTATGTATTATTAGAAAGCTTGCAATGTCAAAATGAACATACTAACACGATATTCACGATATATATATATATATATATATATATATATATATATATATATATATATATATATATATATATATATATATATATATATATTTATACATATATATTTAGATATATGTATATATATATATATTTATATATATGTGAGTATGGGTATATATATATATATATATATATATATATATATATATATATATATATATATATTTATATATATGTGAGTATGGGTATATATATATATATATATATATATATATATATATATATATATATATTGTTTGTGTGTGTTTGTGTATCTCTCTCTCTCTCTCTCTCTCTCTCTCTCTCTCTCTCTCTCTCTCTCTCTCTCTCTCTCTCTCTCTCTCTGTATATATATACGCATATATATATATATATATATATATATATATATATATATATATATATATATATATATATATATTTATATATATATATATGTGTGTGTGTGTATGTGTGTGTGTGTAGAGAGAGAGATAGAGAGAGAAATAAGCATACATAGCCTAGTGATGTAGCCATATAGAAACTATAGTTCGAGTATGGCCAATACAAACATAAGCATATGCAATTCGGATGCATGTACAAATACCGATATCCGAATGTGATAAATTTATCAATAAATTTCAAACCGCATAAAAATGTTTCGTTAGTATTTTATCGTCTATTTCCTATCTCTTTTAGATGTTTTCTCACTCGTACTAATGGCATTTAGAAGGTAATTGTAAATCAAACTTTTTCTTCTAATCCCGCGTATAGATTATAAGCGAATATTTACGCCCCAATTGTTTCAATATGCGCAAATCCCAATTGGCTTCCTTCAAAGAAAAATGCAGAAGAGGAGCTATGCTTTGTCAGAATGCGATTCCGTTAAGCCATGGCATGACAAAGGGATTCTCATTGTCTCATAGGCCCTCGTCCCTTCGCTGTATGTTAGTACTACATTTTTGCGGTAAACCGTAAACCAAGGTTATTTTAATGCTTTATCTGTTAGGTATCAAATATTACGTCATGAAATCATTGAAATTTGAGGACACAATTCACGAATTTCCTACAGCCAAAGTTAAGAAAGTTACCATTTATTTTTGAATATCTCGAAGAAAGTACAGACTATGAACATAACCTACTTGTGCTTCATTTCTGATTAAAATAAATTATTTTTTTTTTTCAAATAGGGATAACATTTATCACTAGAATTCTGGTTCTTAGTCTTTATGATGAAACAATGTATGTAAATTTGGGAACTTGGCTTTTCATATTTTGTTGCCCTTCCCTCTCATTAGCCCTCGACTCTACACACGTTACTCGGGATATTTTTGCATTATTACTTTTAACAATGAAGAAAATAAATGTCACAAGCTTGAAGGCTGCTTATGATATAAAATACTTCAAATTCAACAACTTCTAAGATACGTTGCTTAATACTCTTTGCCATCTGGTTATTTCAGCAACCACAAAACAGGCAAACTCTAGACCAGCAAACGTATGATATGCACACTCGCACACACACACCTCACATCTTTCTACGTGGCTAAATGGTACTGTCACTGTCATGCAAGTATCCTGGACCAGAGTTCGATTCCCGGCTGGTCAGATGCTATTGTCTTTGAGTGGTTTCACCTTGGGACTCTGATCCCGAGGTCGGTAAGAGAATCCAGACATTAATGTATTAAAATATATGGCTTATTTGAATATGTAAAAACACGTCTGAATGTGCAAATTTTATCATATATATATATATATATAAAAATGTGTGTATATGTATACACAAACATACATACATCCATAAAAACACGACGACAACAACATATGCAGCCCTTTCTAGTCCACTGCAGGACAAAGGCCTCAAAATATGACTTCAGTCATATCTGGGCTTTGTCCATTTGCATCACCACGCTGGCCACTGTGCATTGTTGGGAGACTTAGGTCTGATCGCTCACAACAAACCAACCTAGCATTGGTGGCCCTGGCTTGTAGACCTTTGCTGATCATGGCGATAAATAACTATATTTACGTATATAATATGGGCCAGTTCTTAACTTGATCCGATATCTTGTATCCAAAACTAAATGATTCCTTGAAACAGTTTCTTTTAATAACAATGGGGAGGCTCTGGATGGAGCCATACATTTCTAATGAACAGAATAAGTCCACAAGTAATTCTCTCTCTCTCTCTCTCTCTCTCTCTCTCTCTCTCTCTCTCTCTCTCTCTCTCTCTCTCTCTCGAAGGATCCGTTATGTGTTCCCTTTTCTTTGCAAAATCTTATATACAGTTATATAAAGTTTATGCTGCCTTTTTGGACCTGTTATTCTTTTTCCAGGTCCAAATTATTTTGATTAGGGATTTTACTATTTTCTGCCGAAAAACACACACACACACACACACACACACACACATATATATATATATATATATATATATATATATATATATATATATATATATATATATATATATATATGTATATATATATATATATATATATATATATATATATATATATATATATATATGTGTGTGTGTGTGTGTGTGTGTGTGTGTGTGTTTGTGTGTGTATGTATTAAACTCCATTGTTTTCCTTTTAAAATTTTCTCCATACCATTTGGGTCCTTTTGTTTCCACTTTTGACAAATGTCATGCTGTGCTTTTCCTTTTTGTTAACCGATAGTGATAGGCTACGTGAAATCAAAACGTCACTACTCTCTTATATGATTTCAAAATAGTCTTTTAACAGTATGTATTACTGGTTTCATTGTAGTGTATTACCAACATGGGGTAATTTAATACGTTATAGATACCCTTAGTTTTAGGATTCGTTTTCTGTTGAAATATACAGAAAACGAATAGTAATGAAGGCATTCTCTGATAATCCCTATCATCAATATATTTTGTTTCCTTCTCTCCAAGTTGAGAACTTGCTGATTACAACAGAAGGGGCTTAAGACTTCCGAAACCATGAATATTCTTATGATTATCATTTGCTCTATAGACTATCAATCCGATGCCAATAAACCTTAAGATAAGATTATAGAAAAGAAGAGGGACAGTGCATTTTCTGTAAGATACTGCTCTTCCTCAGGAAGACGGAACAATTACGAAGTGTGATACTTCTCGACAAGTCGATTTATCTTTAATTTTAGACGACTCGAAAAAGATACTTTACGATAAATGCTATATACCAAGAGGCTGCGGTACATGCTCATTCTAAAAGTGTTCATAACCCTTAAATTGATGCTCACATATAATTTATAGAATAAAAATGCCAAGATTACAAATATCCATGAACCCATGAAAATATCTGCGCACTAATCATAGATAAAATAATTTTCAACAAAGTCATGAAGCCTTGGTCAATGTCACATGCGTAGCCGAATTGTTAAAATGAACACACACTCTGGTTTTTACATCACTAAAAGATAGAACTTAGAAGTTATTATAATTTAAAAAAATATGAGTTAGAAAAAGAAAGATGGATAAAAAAGCAGATTCATCTACTACTTATCTTTGAAGGACGTTCATTGCCGCTGAAGTTTCGACAGAATCAAGCAAGCCCTTTTCTCAGAGTTTATAAAGGCCTTGCATAGTGATTTGTCATACTCTGTTGATTTTTCCATTAGCTTGTTAGTTATGTGAATATCGTCAGTTATTGAATACTCATTCTTAAACCCTGCCTGCTCTATTGGTTGAATAAAGTCTAGCTGTCTTTCTGTTCAGCCTAATATGATCTTTGTAAATATTTCATATTATTACTGGGGGTATACTTATTGAGCAATGATTTTTCAGGTGTTTTGTGCATTCCTTTTCGTGAATTAGTATAATGATAAATTTTTTCCAAGCTTGTAACCATTTTGTCTAAAGTTCACGAATTTTGATACACCTCTTTCTATTATTAAATCAATTGTTAGGCCATCGTTTCCTGCTACTTTGCCTCTTGTCATGCCTTTTAATGCTTTCCTTACTTCTCCTACTGTTACGTTTGGTTCCGTCTCAGGTATTTCCTTTTTACTTTTGGTAAAGTTATTTCTTATATCACGATTGTTGAGCATTTTATAGAAATCCCCTTCAGTTTTTATCACCCCATCTCTTTTGTTTTTGATATTTCTATTTTCATCCTTTAAAGCAAATATCTGTCCCAAGTGTTCTTTTCATCAGTTTGATGCTTTTACTTTTCCTTAGTTTTTCCTCAATTTTGATCTAATTGTGTTTACGAATATCTTTGGTTTTATTTTATTTAATGTTTTGGATAGTTCTGATAATTCCATTTCACCTCTTTTGGATTTTACCTTCATTTCCAACATTTTCTTTATCATAGTTTTGTTCTTTTCTGATAGCGTTCCTTAATCTTGGGCTGATTTTAATACAATTTTTGTTAAATTACTGTTTATTTATTTTTTAATTGCTTCCATTTCATCATGTAGCTGGGAGTACCTATTTTGTATTGCTAAAATAAACTCATCAGAGTTTTTCCTTATTACAGGAGTGTTTAATTTCTCTTCTTAAAATTAGTTTTTCTCTTTCTTTTCTTAGATCTAAACAAATTTTCCTTCTCACCATTCTATGGTCGTTTGACTTTAACTTGTTTACCATTGTTTTTCCACATTAAACTAAATTAACTTTTTCACTGAAAATAAAATATATCTAATTTTTCATTTCTCCATCTGGGCTTCTCCATGTCCATTTTCTATGATTTTTTTTGTAAAAAATGGTGTTAATTATTTCAAGATTGTTTTTTCAGCAAATTCTACAAGCATGTCTCATCTGTCATTACTTGTGGCTACTCCAAATGAATTCTCTTCTCTTCTTTTGGCTTACTTTAGAGTTGAAATCAACAAAAACAAATGTAAATTGAGTCTTATGTTTCTTTCATAGATATCGCCAGATTTTCATAAAAAGCTTCTATTTCATTTTTGTATGAGATATTCGTGCATACGTTTTGATGATCATCAGTTTATGTATATATATATATATATATATATATATATATATATATATATATATATATATATATATATATATGTATATATATATACATATATATATATATATATATATATATATATATATATATATACACACACACATATAAAATATATATATATATATATATATATATATATATATATATATATATATATATATATATATATATATATGTACTGTATGTATGTATGTATGTATATATATATATATATATATATATATATGAATATATATATATATATATATATGTATATATATATACATATATATATATATATATATATATATATATATATATATATATATATATGTGTATATATACTTATATATAAATATACATATATATACTTGTTTTTAATTTAATTCATATATATATACAGTAGAGGGACAATCCTGTATAAACTGCATTACTGATAGAAGTAAAACTATACTTGCAACTAATTATAATAATAGGTGCCCGGAAATAACAAAAATAATCACAATTAAAGAAAAATCGAACTGGTTTGATAATGAATTACACGAAGAGAAAAAAAGAAAAAGAAAAATGGAGGATAAATGGAAAAGAAATAAAAATAATGAAAACTGGCAACATTACAAAGCAGCTAGAAATCGCTACAATTACCTTATCTTAGTAAAAAGAAAGGCCTATTATAAAAAAGTGTGCAATGAAAATGACCCAAGGAAAATACATAAGAACCTAAAGAAACTATTAGGTCTAAAGACAGAAATAGTGTTGCCCGATATAACTAATGATCCTAAATGCCTAGCAAATGGTTTTATTAACTATTTTGAGGAAAAAATAAATCAAATCTGCTCCAGTTTTCACAACATCAGCACAACAGAGCAAAGGAATACATCAGCAACAGGTGTAAATAAGTTAAGGGTATTCAAAGAGTTAAGTCAGAGTGATTATATGAGAATAATAAAGAAAGTAAAAAAAACCTACTGCGGAAATGATCCATTTCCAATTAATGATGTAAAAGATGCAGAAAATTTCACTAGACTACAAGAGACCTACCGAAACATGGTAAATATGAGTCTAACACGGGCAGTTTTCCCTGATTGTGAAAAAGTTGCGTGTATCAAGCCTGTGTATAAAGGAAAAGGTGATGCAGACAATTTAAGTTCATATAGGCCAATATCAAATCTGTCATATTTTTCGAAAATTATTGAAACTGCTGTACACGAACAAACCTGGAAATATCTGAAAAAATCTAATGTCATACCTGATGATCAATCTGCATACAGAGAAAATTACTCCACAGAAACAACAATATTAGCGATAAAAAATGACATAACAGAAATTATAACAAATGGCAAGTGTTGCATTCTTGTAATGCTTGATCTAAGTGCAGCATTTGATACTGTAGAACATACATATCTGATGGAAGACCTTAAAGCTGTGGGCATCGTAGAACGAGCACACGACTGGTTTGTGAGTTATCTTGAAAAGCGCAAAGTTAAAGTAGTAATATCAAATGTTGAATCTGAGACAAGAAAACTAACCAAAGGGGTGCCTCAAGGCAGTGTACTAGGTCCTCTCCTGTTTGAAATTTACACGATTGAACTGGCTAATATACTTGAAACTCACAGAGTTAAGTTTAAAATATACGCTGATGATACACAATTCTATTTCCCAATAGAATCAGTCGATGAAGCTAAAAGAAAGATACATGAAATAATGAATGACATTAAGGCTTGGATGTTAACAAAAAAGCTCAAGCTCAATGAAGACAAAAGTGAATGTATTATTTTTGGAAATGAAAAAGATATAAAAAGAGTCGAATGCTTCCAAAGAATTGAAATAGGTCAATCGATCATTGACCTAAAGAAATCTGTCAGGAATCTTGGAGTAATCATGGATAATAGACTGACAATGAACGAACATATAAATAACATGGTAAGAAATTGTAACTATCATATTAGAAACATAGCATTTATTAGTAAATACTTAGATGAAAAATCTATTGCCATACTCATTTATCATCACATATTTTCAAGAATTGATTACTGCAACTCACTGTTCTATGGCTTACCAAATTATCAGCTGAAGAAAATTCAGAGAGTACAAAACAGAGCCGCCAGATTAATAAAAGGACTACACAATAGGGAAAGAATTACCCCTGCACTAATTAAGTTACACTGGGTACCGGTAAAAGCGAGAATTGAATACAAGCTACTCTTACTAACGTTTAAGATACTGAACCAAAATGAACCAAAATATCTAAAAGAATGCCTGAATAAACTAGAACTAGGAACAAATGTTAACACAAGACACATGAGTGACAAACATAGGCTATCTGAACCAAGAACAAATAGTAAATTTGGTGAAAGGGCTTTTAGCTACTGTGCGCCTAGACACTATAATAAACTGCCAACTGAAATGAAGGACCTAAAGGGAGCAATTGAATTTAAGAAGAAACTAAAGACATTGCTTTTCACAAGATCATATGATTTGGAAGATGCTACAATCAAAGAATTGTATAAGTTATAATGAAAATGTTTCGCTAGATGATTAATATGGACCCGCCCGAGAAGTAGTTCACTCGACTTCAGTGGAGGGTTGGATTTAAACCCAAAACAAGTAAAACAAGTAAATATATATTTATACATACATACATATATATATATATATATATATATATATATATATATATATATATATATATGTACATATATATATACATATATATATATATATATATATATATATATATATATATATATATATATATATATATATATATATATATACATATATATATATATATATATATATATATATATATATATATCCAGTGACGTATATATATATATATATATA
The DNA here is from genome assembly GCF_036898095.1 of Palaemon carinicauda. Classification (NCBI taxonomy): domain Eukaryota; kingdom Metazoa; phylum Arthropoda; class Malacostraca; order Decapoda; family Palaemonidae; genus Palaemon; species Palaemon carinicauda. Next base: position 58,944,669 of record NC_090751.1, read on the forward strand.
TATATATATATATATATATATATATATATATATCCGGTGACGTATATATATATATATATATATATATATATATATATATATATATACATATATATATATATATATATATATATATATGTATATATGAATATATATAAATATATATAAATATATACATATATAAGTATATATATAAATATATATATATATATATATATATATATATATATATATATATATATATATATATATCCGGTGACAAGTTGTTTCTAATATATATATATATATATATATATATATATATATATATATATATATGTATATATATATATATATATATGTATATACAGTATATATATATATATATATATATATATATATATATATATATATATATATATATATATATATATGTGTGTGTGTGTGTGTGTGTGTGTGTGTGTGTACTCTATGTATTTCTTTTTAAATAGTGGACCAAAAATGATTTTTTTTTTTTTTAAATTCACGGTGCTTTGGGACTAAATGCCAAAAGAAAAATGCCTTTAGGATAAGTCCTCCAACCTAGCCCAGGATTCGAACTTATACATCTGAATTGAAACAATACTAGGCGGTAGCCTGGTATGTAAGTCTATCGTCTAATTTTGTTTCAGTTCAGATGTATAGGTTCTAATCCTGACCCAGGTAGAAACACGTATATGATAGTCACATGTCGTATTAACAAAGTTATCAAATAAATAAATATGTAAATGCTGAATATGTGCGAAGAGGTATATTCATATATGTTAATGTGCAAATTCATTCATAAAAAAATGACCATTGTGTATTTATATCGTCAATGATTTCATACTTTAGCTATCCGACATGAATGAACGTATGGAAATATGAATAGTATCAATGAGGAAAATTGAGCAGAAAAGAGAGTTGCTAACAGGAGTAGGAATGCTAGAGAGAATATCCTAAAACCCATATATTATAGCGACAAGGGAAGACACGCTACGCCTCAGGCGAGGTTATGAGAACCATAACATTAAGATACTTCTGTGTGGAGACGTGGCAGTATCTGTAACAGTTGCTAACGAGCAAATATAGTTGGTGTCTTCTTACAAATTCGGTTAATCTCAATGTTATCCGAGGGATATTTCTGGTCATTGGCTGTCAATCTCATTATAGCACTCATTTCAGTCTCCTACTTCAATCTTTTTTTTTTCCTTCTACCTTATTTCTGCACAGTACTTCGGTGATACAACCAATAGTTGGAGTTTAACCATAACTAAAAATAGGTTTTTTTGCGACACTTAACAGTTATTTAAGAACTCATAATTACAGATTCAAACGATTGTCACTCCAAAGATGCTAAGTACAAACCAACTGACATGACAGTTGAGACAGAAATTTTCCTCCCTACATACTACCTCTGCTTTATGAGACATCCTGTTGTTTCGTGATGGAAACAGCATACCCATAGCAAAAAAAAAAAAAAAAAAAAAAAAAAAAAAAACAGGTTTTACAGATGATTTATGTATTGCATGTTGAGGCTGTAAGGCAGTAATTTAGTAGAGTGAACCTGTATTGTAATTGTCTTACCGTCTTTGCCTAATACTAGGGTTGTACTGAAATCCAATTTAATAAGCTTTGCAATTTCATTCCCATCCTTTGACGAACGAATGCAATAAAAAAAAAATTGCTAAAATCCAAGGAGAAAGAATATTCTAAAATGTATCTTTTAAGTCCTTTCTCAAGAAAAATTTAGTTGGCAGTCAATTTCAATGTGCATAAATTAACCAATTTTCAAGGTCGATTTAACAATTTCAGTATCCGCCAGTTGGCCTTGGTTACTTAGGAACTGATCTTTGGATGCTTGTCTGGCAGTCTGTGCTTTTATGTTACGTAAGAAATAGTCTTCAGGCAACTGAAATGGCATTAACCCGTCCGGGGAAAAACCTGGCTATTTTACTGACATAATTGGTTTCAGAGTTACGCAACTTTTGCGTGCTATTGTGGCAAGGCGAACTCACATGCATGAGCATCATTCCTTAAATAGTGATAGATATAGACACCCTCTTAATTTCTGTTGTAAAAGTAAAAGGAATTAGTTAGTCATATTTACATGATATTTGCGAAATCATGATAGTTTGTAAGCTATTGAATAATTCTTATAATATACGCATATACTGGGCTTTACATTCTAGCTTTTGCGGTACTTATTATAATTCTTATCAAATTAAAAAAGTTTTAATCACAGCATACTTTTCTAAATATTTTCCTTGAACCATAGTGAAACAATAAAGTGGGGAAGAAATGCTAAAAAAAAAATCGGTTAATGGGGCTCGAGGAAGAAATACACCAAGATAAAGGAGAAATAGGCGGAGTGTAAGGCAAAAGAAAGTACAAGCAATATTTAGTCACTTGAATGATCTTGTGTATATATACATATACACACATGTATATATGTATATATATACATATACATACATACATATATATATATATATATATATATATATATATATATATATATATATATATATATAGGCTCTGACTGCTAGTCTGGAGGTAGGCTGCAGGCAATCTGGATTTGAATATATGTATATGTATATATATATATATATATATATATATATATATATATATATATATATATATATATATATATGTATATATGTATATATATATGTATATATATACATATATATATATATATATATATATATATATATATATATATATATATATATGTGTGTGTGTATATATATATATATATATATATATATATATATATACTCAGGAAGAACAGATGGGGCTGGAAGAGAAGGGGTAGGAACGATGATGACACCAAGAGCAAAAAAGGTATTAACGGAATGGAGAGCTCCATATAGTAAATTGTTACTTGCAAAGGTTAAATCAAGGTAGTGCAATATGAGTATTATACATTGCTATGCACCAACAAATGATTATACTGAAGAAAGGAGAGATGGATACTGTGAACTGCATAGTGTAATTAGATGAGATTCCAGAGAGAGATATGAAAATTGGGATTGGTGACTTCAATGCTAAAGTTAGAAGCAATAATAAAGGCATAGAGAATGTGATGGGTGCTGAGGGTTTTGGGGACGTTGCAAATGAAAATGGGGCACATTTTATAAGTTTTTGTTCAACAAACAATCTTGTTATTAGAGGCACTCTTTCCAGCACAAGGACATCCACAAATAAACATGGACTTCACCATATGCCCTTTAAAAAATCGAATAGATCACATAGCCATTCATAAAGAGAGAAGGAGAACTCTGAGAAATGAAAGAAGCTACAGAGGTGCAGATATTGGTAGTGATCACCAGCTTATTGCCACGCTGAAATTAAAACTGAAAGCAACCAACATATATGTAAATAGAATAACTAGGTTTCATAAAACTAAGCTTACAGAAGTTAAGCACAGAGAAACCTTTGCAATTGAAGGTAGGAATCGATGTGGTTTAAGAGAAGAGCAGACACTTAATGAAGAATGGCATGATATTAAGACCATATATCATTCAATTGGTAGTGAAGTTTTGGGACATGCAGCCATCTATAGACCTTGCATGCAGTTATAAGGAGAAAACCGTGGATATCAAATGATACTTGGGACACTATAAAAAGGAGACGATGACATAAATTGATTGTTGAAAGTTTTCAAGGGAATGATGAAAATTACAAGGTAGAGCATGGTAAGTATTCCAGTATTGATGGTGAGGTCAAAGTCAGGAATGACTGGAGAGAATATTTAGACAGAAAAGCAGATGAGATTGTCAAAGCTATGAATTCGGGGATTTACTGGTGTAAAAATCGCTCATGCAATTATTAATGAAATCTCTACTGGAGCAAAGAAGAAGCATAGACCCATCAAAAAGAGAGACGGATCTATTATAATAACTGAAGATGAAGAAAGGCTACGTTGGACGGAATACTTTAGGGAGGTCATGAATAGGAGATACGAAGGGAATAATTTGATTGATATACTTGAATCTGATGAAGACCTTGATATGCCCATGAATGAATTCAGTGTGTTTGAAGTCGAAGCTATCCTTAAAAAACTCAAGAGATGGAAAGCCCCTGGATATGATGGATTAACTGCTGAGATGATATTGGCCGAAAATTAAGCGACTCAGAATACTTAAAAGATTATTTTGTAGAATGTGACCTGAAGAGGCAAAACCTGATGAATGGGAGCTAGGAGTGTTTGTGAAAATGGCAAAAGAACAGATCTGACTGAATTCAATAATTACAGAGGCATCACACTTCTGTCAGTTGTCATGAAATTATATAGTACACTCATTCTAAAGAGACTAGAGAGAAATATTGATGAAAAGCTAAGAGATGAACAAGCAGGATTTAGAAAAGGTAACAGGTGTACCGACCAAATTTTCATTTTAAGACATGTGATACAGCAGTGTGTAGAATATAGAAATCCACTTTTGATTGTATTTGTGGACTACGAAAAAGCCTTTGATAGTGTGCACCGGCCAATTTTGTAGAGTCCTGCATTATCATGGAGTTCCTCTTGAATATATAAATTTAATTAAGTCTGTTCATGAGCATATAAATTGCAAGGTTAATGTTAATGGAGTTTTATCAAATGAATTTCCAGCAGACAGTGGAGTACTTCAAGGGAATGTGTTGTCACCTATGTTGTTTATCCTCCACATGGATTTTGTAATGCGTAGAACAATTGGAGATGGGGGAGAAGTTGGACTGGAATGTTTATAGGAAATTAGCTGACCTAGAGTATGCTGATAATGCTCCCCTTATTACCAGAATGCATGAAATATTACATGAGGTTAGGTTCAACATAAATAGAAGAAAAACAGAGATAATGAGAACGGAATATGCAATGAAAGATGAAATGTCATTGGAAGGAGAAAAGATTAATAAGACAGATTCATTTAAATATTTAGGAATTATGATCTCTAATACAGGAACTTTAGAATTTGAGTTTAATGAGAAATAAAAAAAAAAAAAAACATATCAGACAATGGCTAGTTTAATTAAAAACTGGAAATCAAATAGCCTGAAATTACATATAAAAATTAGGCTATATATTAGTTTACTGTGATCAGTGTTACTGCAGGAATAGGAGTCATGGTATAACAATGAAACAATCTCCTACGGATTTTGTAGATTTGAGAACAAAGCCCTCAGAAGAATGTTGGGAGTTGAATGGCAAGACAGGATTAGAAATGAAACTATGGGAGATTACTCGAGTGCCACATGTGGATGAGATCATGGTGAGTGATAGATAGATATCGTTTGGGCATGCTCTTCGCACTCGCCAAGAGAAATTAGTTCACCAAAGTTTCAACTGGGCTCTACAAGGCGCTAAAAGAGTTGGATGACCCAGGCCTACATGGCTGAGGACTGTGAAACGTGAAGTAGGAGAAAATGAAGGAATGGACAAGTATTGATTTAAAAGCTGAAGATAGAGACGACTGGCGAAATCGCATTAATAGGCGTGGGAGATGTTGATGATGATGATGATGATGATGATATATATATATATATATATATATATATATATATATATATATATATATATATATATATATGTATGCATGTATATATATATATATATATATATATATATATATATATATATATATATATATATATATATGCGTGTATGTGTGTGGACGCGTGCATATAGTAATAGATTCATATGTACTTGATTTTGTTTCATCATGTTTCGTAGTGTATGCCACTTTCGGGTCTTTCTGTTCCTAACCGAGAATAGAAGACCCCACCACAAGGTCAAGGGAGGGTATTGTTCTTCCGCTGGGAATGCTAGAACGGAAAAGGCAACCGTTCTTTTATCAGGTGACTTTGAGGAGAGATAGGGGCCAGCTGATAATGTAAATGCATACATGTAAACGTCAATGGATAAATCAGTAGGCTATATACTCGTATAGTTTCAAAGATATGCGTCCTCATTAAGAGGAAGCTACATAATTACTTCTCTGAACAACTTCACCTGCAGTTTTTTAAACATAACCTCTAGCTATTATTATACCCTTCGTCTTCCATAAAATTCAAGTGATAAATCCATCGTAGTACAGACTGTTTCAAAGAATCTACACTCTCTTGGCCGTGCAAGGAACAGCTTTAGTGTAATATAACCCTATTTAGAATGAGAAAATACTAGAAAAATCTATAATTGAAGACGAGGTCAAGCTGGTTGCTAACTACGAACTTCCTGCCATTTCAGGCCCTTTTCCTCAAACGTGGCTGTCTTCTTTGTCTTAGTATATCTAACCGCAGGCTAGAAATAATATATAGGTATCCTACAAAGAGGGCGAGTTCCTCTCTTGGACAAACACAGATTCCTGCCCTTTGGGCTATTTTACTCTCTCTCTCTCTCTCTCTCTCTCTCTCTCTCTCTCTCTCTCTCTCTCTCTCTCTCTCTCTCTCTCTCTCTCTCTCGTTATTTCAAGATAAACAGCAGCGTACTACAAATCGTAATGCGTTATTTTTAGCGTGTATTGTAGGGAATTGCAAAACCACATCAATGATTCATTTTCCAATTTTCTCCTGTGTAACAGCAAAAAAAAAAGTAATACGACCGTTTTCTTTTTTTAAATTTATACGCTTTTATGAGGATCATAAGATCATATTACGATGTTATAGATTTTAAAAGTTCTTAATGTTTTATGTATGCGTGAATTAAGAAATAAATGTCATAAGATATGTGTTGATAATGCAAATCTGTCTGTAACACATCAGGGGACGTAATATATCTTTACTAGTATAACCAAACCGTCAAATATGACAGGCAAATATTTAGGTAGATATGCACACACAACCCTCCCCCTCACACCGGGGTAAGACTGCTCCCTCTCCCTGCTTTCCAAGGGACGGGGAAAGCTCAGCGTGACCGATATATATATATATATATATATATATATATATATATATATATATATATATGTGTGTGTGTGTGTGTGTGTGTGTATGTATGTATGTATGTATATATATATATATATATATATATATATATATATATATATATATATATATTTATATATTTATATATACATACATATATATATACATATATATATATATATATATATATATATATATATATATATATATATATATATATATATATATATATATATATATACATATACTAATATATAGCCAGACACTTGCTCTTTATTATAAGGAGAGATGAAATTGCCTTCCATTAGTCCATTACTTAAATACTTTGCGGATATGATCATTTACTGAATGTTCTACATTTGCTTGTCATTCTCATTGCAGTTTTCAACTAGATGCATATAGCATGACAATTACTGAAACCTAACTCAAATTTATATAATTTCGGTAATGCTTTGCTAATAATTTTCGAAGAATTCTTAAAGCTGGACTTTCTGTTTAACCCATTTAGTAGTGTTTAGTTGTTTTATTTACATGTGAAATACATAGATACAAAAGATTTGTATTGTAATGGTATTTGCATATTATTATTTCTTTTTCCAATTTTATATTTATATTTGTGTTATGCTTTTTATCATGAAACCATTCAAGTAATTCAAATATAATGAAAAGCTATACATTTTTATTTCATGATATTACGAAGTTTGCATTCCAAGACCTTTAAGATGTCGATTGTTTTTGTTTTTTCGAAGAAAGCGAGTTTTTTTGTTTATTTAGAGTACACGACAATTATAGTTTGCTAGAGGCCCTTCGTAATGAGAGTACATTTCAGATATCTTTGTGCCTTAAAAAAGGAATTATTATTATTATTATTATTATTATTATTATTATTATTATTATTATTATTATTATTATTATTATTATTATTATTATTATTATATGTATGCATTCATACATGTGTCAGTAACCATTAACTTAAAAATACCTTTCTGCAAATCTGAACGTCTACCTTTTGAATAGAAAAGCAAACTCGAGAGAAGAGCAAAATAGATAGGAGTAACTGGACTATGTATATAGTAACGGATTTAGCATTATAAGCAAAATGGGAAGAGGCTTTACTTGTGACTCTTTTAAGTCCCAGGGGAATTACAAAAAGACATTCTGCGTGTCGTTCGAAATAAAACCACTCCTCTGAGCGAATTCCTGGAACAGAAGAACTGAAACTGTTAATTGGTACGCTGGTTGGCGCTGGAGCCATGAATCCTCATACTTTGATATTTGTGATTCTCTACTAAGTATCTTCAAAGTTAATTGAGAAAGAAATTTTCTTAGTGCCCTTGATTCTTTTTCTGATTTGTACATCTTATGATCATTTGCTTTAATGCATCAAAAGTAGAATATTTCTTTATTTGATTAAAAGAAAAAAAAATCCTTTAACTGATCAAATCATTTAGATTTTTCAGAAAGGTACCAAAATTTTATTACTTATAAAAATCTGTTAATTAGCAGAATGCGACATGTTGGCTAGTATAAGCTACGCTAGACTATATAGGATATCACTCATGTAACAATCCTTCCTTCCATAAGCCTTTTCTATCTTAACCTAAATAAAGTGTACTGTTTGCACTCGTCATTCTACTTAACAGAGTTAACAAACATCGATTTTTAAATGTTAGCCTAATATAAAACCATAATAATAGTTACAAAGAAGTTTGTTAGTCTGAAGGTGGCTGTATTTTGTTTTGACCTTGACTCTCTATCGGACATCAGATATAATTGATATATAATATGCCCTGGTCCTTACCTGGCTTTATCCCATACCCGATGGAGCTTACCCAAAAGAAACCACAGGTGAATAACTAAGCCACGTACATGATAAAAGAGGACTGAGCATTCATTAGTTATTTTCGATCTCATTTGATATCAGAAGGAAAGCATTCCACGGGCATAGACGGTGAATGTTTTTAATCGATTTATGAATTTAGCTATTAAATTAAATCAATTTCATGTGGGTATATCCACTTTAGTAGTGTTAAGCTATTAGTTAATTTATCTCCTTAGAATTTATGCGTTTCATTATTATTATTATTATTATTATTATTATTATTATTATTATTATTATTCGCTAAGTTACAGCCCTAGTTAGAAAAGCAGGATGCTATGAGCTCAAGGGTTTCAGCAGGAAAAATAGCCCAGTTTTGAAAGGAAATGAAGAAATTAATACTCTACGAGAGAAGTAATGAACAATCAAAATAGAACAGTAACAACATTAAAAAAAATCTTTCATAAGCAAAAAAAAAAAAAACTTTAAAAAGCAATAGGAAGAGAAATAAGATGGTATAGTGTGTTTGTTTATATAATTTGTGGTATTACCTCCGCCAACGAAGTTGCAAGGAGGTTATGTTTTGCCCCTTGTTTCTGTTAGTTTGTGAACAGCTTCATGGTCACAATTTTGATCGAAGAAAAATGAAACTTGCAGGGGTTAAATTCTATGTATAAAGGTGGATATGATTAAATTTTTGAAGGTCAAGGTCATGGTCAAGCAAAATGTCCAATTCATGTAATCAGCAATAAATTTGGACATCGTTGTCACAGAGACTTCAAACTTGGTTCATATTTAATTATATGAAAATCACACCAATTAATACATGTTCAGGTCAAAGATCAAGGTCAAGCAAATTGTCAAATTTTGGTCATCGACCATACGGCCATAATTTTAATCATAAAGTAATGAATCTTGCAGGGATTTTAAACTGTTTTGTAAAGAGCTGGAAATGATTATTTGATTCTGGGAAAGGCACGCAGATTTCGAGAAATAAGCTGCCGTGGAAAAGTCTGCACTTTCATGGTGCTTTTTAAGTTTTCTGTGTGATTATGATATTTTGAAGTCCAAAAATTATAGCCTATAGAAAGGTAGCATTTAAATTTTCGCTAAATTAATTCACAAAATAATTTTGATATTTATTTTTAGATGATGAAGTGGCGTGAAGGTAAATGATACGTTAGATATATTTGCGGGAAAACAGCATAGTTCGTATCTTATCATTGAACTTTCGGAATGTTTGTAATTTAAATTTAGTCTTGAAAATATTACTAACGTTTATATGGGGGTAGGATTCCTCAATGATTTCCTCAATATTATCGTTACATTGAAGCCCCTCATGCAAAATAAACTTATATGAAATACATAATTACTCTTTTAGCAGTAACAGTTGTAGATCTTGGAAATATTCTTTTCCATATGAATTACGTATTTGTAAATGCCTTGTTGAAACCGTTGGGTTATAAGAGCTGCTTTGGATTAACTACAAGTACATGCCAATAGAATTCGAAGATTTTTCAGAACTTGTCAAGAAGAAAGGATGAAACCTACGTGCATAAATCTATAAGAGTTTGTTTTTTATGAAAAGGATGAAAGGTTTAAATGTTCTCAAAAAAGTGGTACATGGTTAATGTATCTAAATGTTAAGAACGGGATATTAACATAATTCTTCAGGGCTGGAGGGATGTTAGTAACGTCAGTGCATCCCTTATGCGGCGCACTGTAGGCATTATTTGAGGTGTTTGTGGCGTCCCCTTGGCCCTGATTTGCTCCCAATTTTTATTCTTCTACAATACCTCCATTCCAGATTTCATTCTTTCCGCTTACTGTTCAACCATTTCACTTTCCCCCTACCTCATAATTGTTCCACGGTGCTGAATGGCCTTCCTGACCTCGATGCTGGGCATACCATATGACTCAAGTGCTTGTTTCATCAAATTCATCAGAGTGTTTCCAGTCTAAATGTTCAACTCTCTCACTCTCTGTATATGTGTGTGTGTGTGTTTGTGCGTACGGGTATGGTACTGGTTGTCATTACAGCAAGAAAGGTTAATGATAGAAATAATGTAGGACGTAGGATAAGGATAGGGAAGTAAGGATAAGAATAAGGATAGGGAAGGTAACGGACAGCGAGAGAGTACTACAAAATCATTTGTTAGTTTCCCACAAGCCCTTAACATTTATATAAAAAAAAGACCCAGAGGAAGTAGTAAAGTGCTCCACATGAGCCTTAGGCGTTAGTCGATTATTTTCACCGTTTTATGACATGTTTTTATACACTTTAAAGGGACTACTCATTAAGAGTAGAGGTAAGATATGCGTCTTTGGATAGACTCCGTCCTGGTTTTAATGAAATCATAGCCAAATTCCTGGATTAATTTTACATTAAGGGTGAAAGTTCCTGATCTATACCAGTGTTGGAAAAGAAGAATTTATATTCATATTTAGCAGGAAATTCTCAAAGTTAGACCATGTAAAATCATGTTAAATCGAATATTCATTAATCGTTATTGCAACTCGAGTCAGTGAATAATATTTCCAGTGAAATTAATGTAATCATTGTTCAGTTATGATTTGCGGAGAAACTACATGTTCTGCGCGTGAATTTCAAGAGACGGGATGATCGCATCTTTGTAATAAAAAAAAAAAAAATTAATTAAAAAAAAACACTGTCTTTAATAGTATGTTGCTGGATATAAAATTCCTTGTGCCCTTATTCTTGGGATTCACCAAACACCATTACCTCTTTCGTGTATGTGAATATTTAACTGCTCATTGGTTTATCATTTATTCATTGTTGATTTGTTATAAGCTTGGTCGTATAAGGTAATATCCCTTTAGATTGTCTCTTGATAAGTGTTTATATATATACTTTTATGAATCATGCGAGGGATAAAAAAAAAAGAAGTAAAAGGGCTTTGGTGATATAAGGATGATAATTTGATCATGATTAATAATATCAGTATCCTTGTTTTTAGAATATTTATCTTTATTAAAACTTCTGCTATAACTGCTCATATTGCTGATGGTTCGGTTGTTATGTTTATTATTACTTCTATTTTGGATGTTGTTACCTCCGCCAAGGAGGTTTTGCGATCGAGTCGGTTTATTTATAGGTCTGTGTGTCTGTGGAAAGAAAGGATTACGTCAAAACTACTGAGGGATTTTGACGAAAACTTCACCACAGATAGATCTGAGGTCAAGGACAACCCCATTAAATTTTAAAGATGATCCTGATCCGGATCTGGATTCTAGATCCAGATTTAAGGATAACGTCAAAACTGCACAACGGATTTTGACGAGATTTGTACCACAGATAGATCTTAGGTCAGTAAAAACGAGAATATGGAAGGGTAAAACAAAAGACAAAATACTTAAATAACACGGTTATATCTGCTATGCCATCAACTATGAGAAGTATTAACATTTTGAGGCAATGAATCCCGCTCCCCGACCCAGCCTTCGACCTAAAAGACGAGGAAATCATTTATGCCCTGCATCCCAAGAGCCATACAGCCCTGCCACAAGCATAACAAAGTACGTGGCAAGTTGTAGAGGTCAGATTGTCAGCTGCACGCTGCAAGGGCATGAACCAAACGACTGTATTTTTTACCGGTCTTGATTCTTGCTTACTTCTATTCATAAGTAGGAAAGAATTGGGTACAATCCCGAATATTGTTTGAAGAGTTCAAGTTTCTGGTTATAAATCTGATATAGTTGTCAATGAGTGCTAGATTGAGGCCAATAATCTTTTGAATCTGTACCTTCGGGGTGAGTTACGCAATTGTCTTTTCTGCTTTGCGGGCGATATCCAGGATGCAGACTCACGCTCATTTGCTTGGTTTTATTTTTCCATGTGTGTCCTTATTAACTATTTTATTTAGGTATATATTTATATGCATTTTGTTTGGTTTAGCTTTTTACCTTCGAATTTATTTTGCTAGTCTCTTGTACTGATCTGACATTTTTTTTTATAATTATTCACTCTTCTGTAAGGAACCGCTTCAACTAAAATTTACAAAGTAATTTCATTAATATTATTATTGTTATTATATCATTGATAATAACATTGTATTTCAGTTAAATATCAAGATAGCTCGATGTTACACATGCTATGATAGATTTATATTTGAAAAAGCTGAAACCGGAAATGCAAAAAACCTCGAAGAGTAATTTACAATTTGCCAAGTATTTACCAACATTCACATACATTCTCTTGTTTACATCAAAGCATGCTGGACTTGGCAGGGAGAAGAGAGAGATGAAAGTCGCCGAGAGGTTAATAAGGTGTCTATCATAACTCCACCACGTAAGAGGAAAAATCATCTAGAAAACATGTGTGTAACCATCGCAGGGGGGTGGGGGCGGGGGGGGGGGGGTTGAAGAAAAACACGAGGTGGAAAAGAAATATGAGGAAGAGCCGGAGAATTTTCTTTTTCTCTTGACTTGTGAATCTTGATTGTTTTGTCAACCGTAAATAATGATGGAGATGATAACGTTATTAGGTGCCTCAGATCTCTCTCTCTCTCTCTCTCTCTCTCTCTCTCTCTCTCTCTCTCTCTCTCTCTCTCTCTCTCTTTTTATCTTGTCATTGATGTTGCTGGATTCTTCCGTTAAAAGGATACAAGCCGCAAGCACCTATGGAAATTCTTATCTACTTAATCACCGTCAACATGAGATTTCTGAAGAGATAATGTCTATTATCTGGAATTGATTTTAAACTAAAATACAAAAATAGACCGATAAGTTTCGAATTTTTAAGACAGTAAGAATTATTTCTGTTGGAATAATAGAAACGAACCTTGAAGAATCTATGGGCAGTTATCTTTCAAATCAACTCTTTTTCTGTTTGAGGTATTGGTATAGGTTCATTTACTTTACTCTTCATATAGTAAAAAGAGCCTTTGAACATAATCCACCTACCAACACCAAAACAAGGAGAAACACAATAAGATGGGCTGGATGAGAGAACGAGGAATAGGAAACCAGGAAACTAACAAACCCAAAGTAATTATCGGCGTCTTCACTCTTTGATCCCATTTTCCTCCAAACTCGTCAATATCTATTAACCTTCCGACGGTAAGGTTCAACCTAAGGATTGCTGTGCTATGAGGAAAACGACGCTGAAGAAGAGAGTCTATGAGGAAAAGAGCTCGAAAATGGGAAGGAAACCGAGGCGATTGCGGCAAACGGCAGCAAGATACCTGTTTCACTTAGCCCAGGATCGTTCTCTTTTCTGTAGGTGAGTGTGTGCTCTCCGACGCAGACGCACGGGAAAGGTGACTTGCAAAGGTAGCATTACGATATCATACACAGGCATAGATAAATGGCGTATATATATATATATATATATATATATATATATATATATATATATATATATATATATATATATATATATATACGCATATATATATATGTATATATATGTATATATATATGTATACATATATGTATGTATATACATGTTGTATATAATATATACATACATACATACATACATATATATATATATATATATATATATATATATATATATATATATATATATATATTTATACATATATGTATATATTTATATATATATATATATATATATATATATATATATATATATATATATATATATATATATATATATATATATATGCATATATATATGCACACATATATATATACATATATATATAAATATATATACATATATATATGCATGTATATATATATGCTATACACACACACACACACACACACATATATATATATATATATATATATATATATATATATATATATATATATATATATATACATATATATTCTACCATTTATCTGATATTCATATTTATGTGTAGGTTAGTTGTTTCTGTATGCCAACATTTGAGGTCAAAGGGCAGAAGACTGGAGCGAGATAGTACACGATAGCCCACTTTAGAGACATATCTAAAGTTTTTGGTATGGAAATAGAACACTGTAATTTCACACAAATTATTTTTCGTAGTGACAGACGTTTCAAAGAAATTAGCAGTGCAATTAAGAAGACATCCTAAAATTTATATTTTTGTTTCGGTTTGCGTTGTGATATGCTATACTGCGAGGCATTTTGAAATGCAAAAGATACCTTAAGCTATATTTTTAATACTTTATCTATCCTTTATAACATTCTTTATGCCTTTCTATATGATACGGTAGAGAAAAGAAGCAAAAAAAAAAATATTACAGGTGAATAATCTTTTTTGCAAAAATGAGGGACCATCAAGATAGTATCTGCAATAAGAACGAAGAAAAAATGTTATATGAAATGCTATATCTTTAATTGTTTATCATAAATCCATCGTCACCTAATATCTTAAATAGTTCGGGATAAGAAGCGCAAATATTTGACCTTATGTTTTACATTTCACAGAAGTACCGGTCAATGACACACCATGAACGGGGGAAATGTCCATCCTATGGTCGATCTGACGTCCCTTGGATGGGAAGGGATAGCTCATGTCAAAAGGGAGAAGACAGAGGAAATGGACGAAGAGATGGAACTGGATGTAGAGGTCAAAGGCGTCGTCAAACACGAGATGAGAGAAACCATCCAGGAAACTTCTGTCTCCTGCCAAGTCTCGAGTTCCGCGTCCCAGGATAACGATTCCGACGCGGAAGATAACAAAGTGAGTTTATGATCTTCTTCCAAGCTTCTTTGTAGCTCAGAACGACCCTTTTAGAGTAGCTATTCATTATCACAGACTGGTAGATAATGATCGATAAGAAAGGTTTAAGGTTTAAAGGTCACTCATGAATGGCAGGGGCAAGGGACAGTGACAATGCCTTCGGTAGCAGGAGACTGACAATATATACATATGATCAGCGCCCCAGCCCCTTCTCCATTCAAGCTAGGACCAGGGACGGCCAGGCAATGGCTGCTGATGACTCAACAGGCTCCACCAAACCCCCTATCCATAACTCACAATGATACTGAGGTTGCAAGACACTACAAGAAACTATCGAGCTTGAGCTAGACTCGAACTCCAGTCCGGTAGATCGCTAGACAGGGACGTTTCCAATATGTTAATACAACCCTAAAGGTGACAGAGAAACTAAAAGTTTTTTTCCTTAGGATTTGACTTGTTTTTGTAATTTGACTGATCTAATTTCTGTATTAATCAAGAGTATCCACCTGTACTTTCCTTGCTCACTGATTGTCTTTCGAAAATCTAGCCTACCGTATCCCTATACTTCTTTTACTGGAAGCCGAATCCCAATTCTGCTTAGAATTGTAACACAGTCATCAAAATTCTATGTAGGTTTATTGTCACTATATTATCAATACACATAAAAGAAGTAACCCTATATATATTTTTTCAATTAATCTGTTTTCTATAACGGAGATTTTTCTTTGAAGAAATCCTACATTGGTCTCTGCCAAATTGATTATTCACCTGCTAATTCAGGATAAGCGTCATTTACAGATAGCAGAGCCCATTTTTATTTACGTTTTGTAACCTTTGATCCCTTCCTCACTAATTTGCAGAGATGCGGAGTCTGTAACCGCATCGCCAGGTGTAACCATTTTGGGGCCATCTGCTGCGACTCCTGCAAAGCCTTCTTCCGCCGGAGCGTCCAGAGTCGGGTTTTCGATACGTTTTTCTGCATAAAGGAGGGGAAATGTGACGTCTACCGAAATAGGAAATCCTGCCAAGCCTGCAGGTAAGAGAGAGAGAGAGAGAGAGAGAGAGAGAGAGAGAGAGAGAGAGAGAGAGAGAGAGAGAGAGAGAGAGAGAACATTTTTCATTATTGCCCAACAAAGATAGATTCATTGAATGGTGTCATTGAGTATTATTGTTGATGGCATGCGCACAGCTTGGTTGCCTCGTCCTAATCGAGTGGCTATTATTGTCCTCCCAAACTTGCGATCAAGACTTTAGGTCTATGTAGACTGTTTTTTACCATAGTCTTCTACTGCTCCCACTGTAATATACTACTGTTACTGTTATTATCACTATTATTAGTATATTTTATCGCTATTATTAGTATATTTGGGAAGTTAACCCACTTCCAGGCAAGTAGAGATGAAAATAATTGCTACTTCAGTGCTATTCAATTTATATGAAACTTTTCTGGTTCGGTTTATTTTCTTTCGAGAATACATTTGTATTATTCAAAATAAGAAAGGAATATTCGATCATTTGTTCTTTCGTATTTTACTGTGAAAATGCAATGCAATGTAGAAGTACATGAGTTGTTATTAACCATTACCAGCATGCAGTAATGTGGAACATGGGAAAAATCCACGAACCATGAATTTTCTTTCAAGCTTCCTCCTTGCTCACTCATATTAAGAAAAAAATTTAATTCATAAATAAAGTTACACATCTTTTAATTTTACTTAAATAATTTCCTTCTGCTAACATTTATGTCGTCCCCTTTCCGACCCACGTTAAAAGATATATTTTGTTTTAGATTCGTGCTAATTTTTAAGAGCCTTAAACAGAAAATTGATACGTTATTACAAATAATGAATAGTTAATTCTCGATTTACAAAATGACTTAAGAATAACGACGAGTTCAATATAATCAATAAAGGCTTTTTCTGGTATTATGGTCTGTGAAATTACTATATTTGGATTTCATCAGGAATATACATATTCTGAAATAACATTTGGTAATTATTATATTAACATTAACACTGGCCGCATACATATCCTCTCAACGAGCTTCTTGCCGAATTACCTTCTTTCATGTAAATTTTACCGCAAACGAACAGTTTCCCCTTTTAAACAGTTCTTTTTATTTCCCATTTCCCTTATCGTCAGAAGCTGACCGCCCTTTGCAATCCCAGACGTATTTTCTTGTGTACGCAACCTGTCAAAAATGTCGGCTAGATATTTAGATAGATATGCGCACACACGCACACGTACACGCACCCTCTCTCGCCATGGTATGACTACTCCCTCTCCCCCTACCACAGGGAAACAAACGCAGGAATACAACCTAACCTAATGTTTCTTAATTTAACCTAACTTCTGAGGCCATGTCCTAACTTATGGGATATTACTTGAGACACTAATACTAGTATAACAGTATAGATAGATTAGATTTTTCTAAACAAAATTTCTACTTCCAGATTTAAACGATGTCAGGACATTGGTATGGACATATCCCTCGTGATGAACGAAAATGAGAGGAAGGCTCTTATGTCTAGGAAACTTGAGAGAAGGAGAAAATTGGCCATAGAGCATAAGCGTCGAGGTGTTCAGAGTTATCCAAATACAAGTTCTGATCATTTGCAGTATAGTCCAAATGCTATGAGAAATCTACAGCCCTCCGGAAGTCAATCTTGCAGAGATCATGGCAGCGACATTAATCATGCTTTAGAATTTCTGTCTGTGGAAGATCAAGAGAAAATATCTGGACTTCGCAAGCTACTGTTGCGGGCTCTCTCGTTTCCCGAATTCCCTCAACACTATTATGAGAAGAATGCTGATGTGCTTGAGCATCTCTTCTTTGTCTTCTGCAAAAGTATTGGGAAGTTTTTTGGTTCAACTCCCGAGCTCCGTGAGCTGCAAATCAACGACCAAAGAATTTTGCTGAAACCAGCAGTAGCTAGGGCTGCTTTCATATTCGGGACTCATCAGTACGACAGTGAAAGAGAATGGTGGCCAAGGAGACCTTTTACACATTCATGTCCTTTCCCGAAGATAATGCTTTCATCCGTTGAAAAATTCGTCGACGATGACACAACCATGTGCAAATGGAGACTGTTCTTTCAGAAATATTACTACCTGTACAGCGATGAGATATTTATGATTCTAAGTCTCATGGTAACCCTTTTTGATCATGATGACCCAAATTTAGTTGGCACATTGGAAATAGCCAGCAGAAAGAGAAAGTATATTCATTTACTAGAGAGGTATATGCAGCAATACCAAGCACACATTTCTGTCACAAATGCAATGTCAGACTTCTTTGGGTCTCTAGTTGATTTGCAAGAGCTAGGAGAGTGCTTTCAGAGACCAAACACTGAAGAGAAGGTTGGGTCTACTACAAGACCAGAAGAATCATTCAAGTTCTCTAGTTCCCTGGGCAATGGTGTTAACCTTCCACTGAAGAAAGCTTTTCACCAAAGAACAGCCTCTTTTTCCAGAGAAAGAGAAATTGAGGAGGTCATTGTTCTAGATGATGACGATGATGAAGATCTAAACTCCATACCTGAAACAAAGACTGGCATCCATAAAGTAGTCTTGAACTACCCAATAAAACATGAGTATGGGTCCCCCGATGCACACCAGTCATCATCTAACCATAGAGTAAGTTCTCCAGGGCTCATTGGTAGTGATAAAAGATATGAACCAGTACTTATGTGGCCTGACCCAGTAACAGCACCACAGAAAATATTAATACCTCAGTTCAGTCCACAGAACAAAACCCCTGTACGACAGAGTGACCAGATATACTCCAAACAAGAAGAGAACTTTGTACAGGAGGAGTTCCAGAGTACATCAGACAGTAACAGAGATGATAATTCACCAGATCAAATAACTTTACAACCATTACCCCATAATACCTTGGATGGAGGCTTGAAATCCCAACAATCTTCGGAAGAAGAACTTTTTAAAGTTTTGTACAAATCGCTCCCTCCACACCTTGCAGAACTTTGGGCAAAGAAGATTTGTTCGGCATCAAAAGAAGATGTTTAGCGTCATTATTAAAAAGTTTCTCCTTCTCCTCACCATTTCTGTCTATTTTAGTCCGTTCTTCATCATTAAAGCTATAAATATACAATTTTAACGAATATTCAATTGTTTTACTGTAAACATTTGAAATGGCAAACTTCACTTGAAACGTGGGAATCTCGTGTTTGTGTAAGTTAGACACATAGTCTTTATAAAACAAAAGTTAAAATCAAAGCAAAATAGATATGAATAATACACAAGCAACGTCATAATGATTGAATTAAGAGATAATTTCCAATGGGTGCAACTAGATGATGGTTATTTTCTGATTATAGCTGGCTCTGCAAAGTAAAACAAAAATTATTACCATATTTACTTAATAATATCTTTCCATTATAATCAGAAACCATACATGAATATATGGGCCCTTATTTTGAATGGTATGATTTTAGTCCTTTGTAAACGTGAAATGGAAAAGTAAACAATTAACTCAAATTTATGATAAATGTTATGGGAATTTGTTACCAAGATTGAGTGAATTCGATTTTAGGAACTATATGTGGCCCAGTATTTGAGCATAAGAAAGTTCCATATTACTTATATATACAGTGTATATATATATATATATATATATATATATATATATATATATATATATATATATATATATATATATATATATATATATATATATATATATATATTTATATTATATATATCAATATATATCAATGAGGTGACTGGCAGCAGGGTGACAGACTGGGTTTAAGGCAACAGACAAGCTGTCTCTTCAGCATCTACTCATGATGCCTGGTGGATGATCTTACTGGAATTAGTATGGACCAGCAGGAGTCACCTGCCCTAAATATATAGGCCCTGTACATTACAAGAAATTGGCTATCCTTTGACGAATCTAGCCAATGAATCCTCTATGGATTTAGTCAGTCAAGGGAAAGAAAAAGATGACAGAATGTTCCCCAGTCCCAGATGTAGCAGGACGCTAAGCAATCTCCTGGTTTATAAAAACTGATGGAGTTGGAAGAGAAGAAGTATGGAATTATGATGACACCAAGAGGATAAAAGTCATTAATGGAATGGAGAGCTGTGAATAGTTGATTGTTACTAGCAAAGTTTAAAAGCAAGCAGTGCAATACGAGTATTATAGTTTGCTATGCACCAACAAATGAATCCGCTGAAGAAAGGAAAAATGAATACTATGAACTGCAGAGTGTAATAGATGAGATCCCATAGAGATATGAAATTGTGATTGGTGACTTCAATGGTAAAGCTGAAAGGAATAATCAAGGTATAGAAAATGTGATGGATGTTGAGGTTCCTGGTGAAATTGCAAATGAAAAGGGAGCCCATTTTATAAATTTCTGTTGAACAAACACTATTGTCATTGGAGGTTATCTTTTCCAGCACAAGAACATCCACTAATATAGACTACATGGACTTCACCATGTGGCAATTACAAGAATCAAGTAGATCACATAGCCATTAATAAAGGGAGAAGGGGGACTGAGAAATATAGGAAGTTATAGAGGGGAAGATATTAGTAGCTTCTCATTGCCACGCTGAAATTCAAACTGAAAGCACCCAACAGAAATATAGATAGAATATATAGGTTTGATACAACTAAGCTTCTATAAGATGAGTACAGAGAAACATTTACAATTGAATGTAGGAATCAATTTGCAGTCTTAGAGACTTTAATAGACGAAAAGGAGACAATTAATGAAGAATTGTGTGCTATTTATATGTATATCAGTCAGTTGGTTGTGAAGGTTAGGGACATGCAGTTACAAGGAGAAAACCATGGATATCAAATGATACGTGCGATACTATAAAAAGGAGACAAAGACAAAAAGTTTATTGTTGAAAATTTTTGAGGAAGTAATAAAAATTAAAAGGTAGAGCATGCTAAGTATTCTAGTATTGATGGTAAGATCAGAAGTAAATTCCGGAATGACTGGAGAGAATATTTAGACAGGAAAGTAGATGAGGCTGACAAAGCTATGAATTCAGGGAGTGGCTATGGTGTAAGAATCGCTCATGAAATTGTTAATGAAACATCTCCGATGGCAAAGAAGAGGAAGCATATACCTATCAGAAAGCGAGATGGATCCGTTATAACAAGATGAAGAAACGCAACGTTGGATGGAACACTTTAGTGAGGTCATGAACAGGAGATATGAAGGGAATAATTTCATTGATATACCTGAAGCTGATGAACACCTTGATATGGCCATGAATAAATTCAGCGTGTTTGAAGTCAAAACTATCATTCAAAAACTCAGGCAATGGAAAGCCTCTGGTTACGATGTAATAACTGCGGAGATGATATTGGCTGAAAATGAAGTGAATCACAGTATACTTACAAGATTATTTTGTAGAATGTGGGGTGAAGAGCTAAAGTCTGATTAATGGGAGTTACGAGTTTTGGTGAAAATGGTAATAAAAACGAGACCTGACTGCTTGCAGTAATTACCGAGGCATCACACTTACGTCATTTTTTATGAAATTATATAGTATACTTATTCTTAAGAGAGTCGAGAGAAAGATTGATGAAAGGCTGAAAGATGAACAAGCAGGATTTAGAAAAGATAGAAGTTGCACTGACAAAATTTTTATTTTGAGATATGTACAGTAATGCACAGAATATAGAAATCTTCTTTTGAATACATTTGTGGACTGTGAAAAAAGCCTTTGATAGTGTGCACTGGCCACTTTTGTGGAGATCTTACGTTATCATGGAATTCCTCTCAGATATGTAAATTTGATTGTCTGTTCATGAGCATAGCAAGTGCAAAATTAATGTTAATGGAGTCTTATCAAACGAATTTCCAGTGAACAGCGGAGTACTCCAAGGGAATGTGTTGTCACCTATGTTGTTTATCCTCATGGATTTTGTAATGCGTAGAACAGTTGGAAATGGTGGAGAAGGATTCGGCTGGATTGATAATAAGAAATTAACTTACCAGAGTGTGCTAATGACGCGGTTCTTATTAGCAGATCACCACAGGACTTGCAAAGCTTGCTTATCAGAATGCTTTAGATATCACATGAGGTTGGGCTAAGGATAAATATAAGAAAGACAGAGATAATGAGAACGGAATATGCAATGGAAGATAAAATATCATTTGAAGGAGAAAGGATTAAGGATGGAGAATCAGTTAAGTATTTAGAAACCTTAATCTCTAATATAGGGTCTTTAGAACTGGATTTTAATAAAAGATTGAAAAATGCATATCAGAAAATGACTAGGTTAAGTAAAATCTGGAAATCAAATGGCCTGAAATTACAAATAAAAATCAGGCTATATATCAGTTTAGTGAGACTGGTGTTAACAGTATGGACACGAGTCATGGTATGACAATGAAACAACCTCCAAAAGATTTAGTAGATTTGAGAACAAAACCCTCAGAAGAATATTGGGAGTTAAATGGCAGGACAGGATCAGAAACTATAGGAGATTATTTGAGTGTCATATGTGGATGAGATCATGGTGAGTGGTAGATGAAGGTGGTTTGTGCATGCACTTCCCACTCCCCAAGAGAGATTAGTTCACCAAACGTCTAACTGGGCACACAAGGGACTAAAGGAGTTGGAAGGACCAGTCGCATAGGAACGGTTTTATCAGATGAAGGGGGCGGGGCTAAGTTTGAAAAGGCTCTGAAAGTGGAAGGCCTGGGGGTTCTCCCTCAGGAAATCTTTTTACAAAGAAACGCCTTAGATGTGATTTCCTGGCATAGAAGCAGATTGTAACTTTTTTTTTTTTCTTTTTGATGGTTTTTAGGTAACCAGTTACATTTTATACACAATGACTATCATGAAATACTGGTAGGCTTACTTAATGTATTTGCCGAAAACATGATAACATAAAAACAATAATTTTTTGTTATTAACCCTTTCCAAATTTGATCAAGTTAGGGCTATCAGTTTTCTAAACGTACTGTTTTTACTTACAATTTATCAGATCTGTCATTTGTTTTTCAGTTCCAAGTTTATCTATGAATTTTCAAAGGCTTTTATCTTTGTAATGTCGTCTCATTTCTATTTTACAGAAGAGATTTATCTAATATTTTTTATTGATAATCGTGTTATTTGTCTTTGTTTTTAAACTAGTGTTATGGAGTATGAAGATGAAAACCTCACTAACAGAGAAGTACTCCATAGGCTTGATAACACTACATGGTCATAAAAAATCAAGGTTTTTAAAATACCTTTCTATCTGTAAATATATATATATATATATATATATATATATATATATATATATATATATATATATATAAGTGTGTGTGTGCGTGCGCGTGTGTATGTATACATATATTCATACATATGTACAGTACAAAGTTTATATACATATATAATTATATGCATGTATGAATGTAAACATACACACACACACACATATATATATATATATATATATATATATATATATATATATATATATATATATATATATATATATATATATATATACATACAGTATATTCGTACGTGTGTGTGTGTGGAATAGAAAAGGCCACCTTTGGAGACTGAACCAACCCCGCAACGTACAATGTCAGGGCCCTGTCTAGGAAAGGAGATCTTGCTGTGTTACTAGAAAATTAATAAATAAATTGGGAAATAATAGCATTGAGTGAAATAAGAAGAACTGGGGAATCTCATAAAGAGTTAAAAGAGGGTTATATATTTTGCTTCAGGGTACATGAAAGGAACAAAGAAAATGGAGTGGATTTTCTTATCAATGAAAATCCTGCAGGTAACAGAGAAGAATTTTATAGTATCAGTGATAGAAAAAAAAATACAAAAGAAAATAAACACTTCTGTAATAAAAGAAAACTCTGAGGAGTTTAGTACAGCAATACAATTTATACACTATTCTATCTAATTCCTCTTCCTCTTGTTTTGTTAAAGTTTTTATAGTTTATATATGAGAGAAATATTTTAATGTTACTGTTCTTAAATTTTTTTTTTATATTCCTTGTTTCCTTTCCTCACTGGGCTATTTTCCCTGTTGGGGCCCCCGGACTTATAACACCTTGCTTTTCTAACTAGGGTTGTAGCTTAGCAAATAATAATAATAATAATAATACAAAATAGGTACTCCTAGCTACGTGATAAAATGAAAGCAAATAAAGAAGAAATGAATTTGATTCACTATCAGGACTATCCAAGTAGTCTGAATGATCAATATTAATTACCTTGGTCAATTTAGATTTTTTTATATTCACTTTAGCGTTTGCACTAATTTATCTTAAAAAATTGAGAAATATTTGGTTACTTTGTATTTCTTTGAAGTTTTCCCTTTTTTTTTCTTCATTTCATCTCTTTTTCTTAAATCATCGATTGCATCCCTTTTTGTTACTATTTGAGCAAATGCCATTCTTATTCTTGTTTTGTTTTTTCAATCTTAGTTGCTTTTTCTGTAAGGTTATCTTTTGTAGGTAAAAGTGTTTCTTTGATGGCTCGTTCATGATATGAGGTAAAAATAAGAATAAACTAGATATGTACAACTTAGGACTAATATTGTTCCTGGGATCAGCTTGTCTCTCGTTGATATCTCTCACTAATATGCTGTTTACTCTAATGTTGCTTCATTGAACACCATATTAAAA
This sequence comes from Palaemon carinicauda, assembly GCF_036898095.1. Lineage (NCBI taxonomy): Eukaryota > Metazoa > Arthropoda > Malacostraca > Decapoda > Palaemonidae > Palaemon > Palaemon carinicauda. Next base: position 58,969,670 of record NC_090751.1, read on the forward strand.
AGGCAACATGCCAGCTGCGTCTTTTCTATTGAAGTTACCAACATGGAAATTAGCAGAAAAGGGAAAATATATTTTCCCTAATCCCTGAAATTTTCACTTGGATATGTGAATTATTCTAGGAACAATGTATATACAAGAAAGTTTTTTTTAATTATTAGTAGCATCTGGGGTGACACCCCTCTCGAGGATGTCACCATGATTTGGTCGATCTTTTTGAAGGTTCCACCCCTGATTGTCAACACCTTTGAGTGTGTCCCCAGTATTAAATAACTTTTTGAAAATCATATCATAACCTTCAGGCTAGAAAGACAAACTTTTTGTAGATGTAACTCTCAGGGTGTCACCCCTTTTAGGGTGTCACCCTGGGCAGAACTCTCCCCCCCCCCTATACTGCACTCCTTATGTCTTATTTTGTATGTTCATGGTTACATATATGTAGATTTACACATAAAAGTATATTCGTGTGCTTGGATATAAAGTTTGATTTATACATTCATATAGTAAGGCAAAATTGGACAGTTTTCAAAGCCATGGTCAGGCAAAATTGGACAGGCAAATTTCTCACTTTTTTTTTGGTGAGGCAAACTTGGACAATCTTGGATTACGGACACAAATATTTATGTAAGTCCATAATTTTTTTTTATAGTATATTTATATTGATAGGGACCACAAATTGTCATAATTTGCAAATTGAGCGTTGCCGCTTACCGGAGACGCAGACGTGTCCATAATTGCCTCGCCTCCAAGATATTTTCTTTTATTGCTGAAATATAGGAATTCCTAATTCTTTGATGATTATGAGATAACAATTTTTATAGATGAGACCTCCCTCTTTAGAAATCATGCTTGATTTTTGGTCATAAATTATTAATACAGATTTTTGAGAATGATCAGCAGCAGCTGCAGCTGAGAATAATCAACAGCATCTGCAGCCAAAAATAATCAGCAGCATCTGAAGCCAAGAATAGCTGCTGATTATTCTCAGCTGCTGCTGCTTTTGGTGATTATTCTCAGCTGCTGCTGCTTTTGCTGATTATTCTCAGCTGCTGCTGCTTTTGCTGATTATTCTCAGCTGCATCTACTGCTGATTATTCTCAGCTGCTGCTGCTTTTGCTGATTATTCTCAGTTGCTGCTGCTTTTGCTGATTATTCTTAGCTGCTGCTGCTGCTGATAATTCTCAGCTGCTGCTGCTTTTGCTGATTATTCTCAGCTGCAGCTGCTGCTTTTGCTGATTATCCTCAGCTGCTGCTTTTGCTGATTATTCTCAGCTGCTGCATCTGTTGCTGTTAATTCTCAGCTGCTGCTGCTTTTGCTGATTATTCTCAGCTGCTGCTGCTTTTGCTGATTATTTTCAGCTGCATCTGCTGCTGATTATTCTCAGCTGCTGCTGCTGCTGATTATTCTCAGCTGCTGCTTTTGCTGATTATTCTCAGCTGCATCTGCTGCTGTTTATTCTCAGCTGCTGCTGCTGCTGATTATTCTCAGCTGCTGCTGCTTTTGCTGATTATTCTCAGCTGCATCTGCTGCTGATAATTCTCAGCTGCTGCTTTTGCTGATTATTCTCAGTTTCTGCTTTTGCTGATTATTCTCAGCTGCATCTGCTGCTGATTATTCTCAGCTGCTGCTGCTGCTGCTGATTATTCTCAGCTGCTGCTGCTGCTGATTATTCTCAGCTGCTGCTTTTGCTGATTATTCTCAGCTGCATCTGCTGCTGTTTATTCTCAGCTGCTGCTGCTGCTGATTATTCTCAGCTGCTGCTGCTTTTGCTGATTATTCTCAGCTGCATCTGCTGCTGATTATTCTCAGCTGCTTCTTTTGCTGATTATTCTCAGCTGCATCTGCTGCTGATTATTCTCAGCTGCTGCTGCTGCTGATTATTCTCAGCTGCTGCTGCTTTTGCTGATTATTCTCAGCTGCATCTGCTGCTGATTTTTCTCAGCTGCTGCTGCTGCTGATTATTCTCATCTGCTACTGCTTTTGCTGATTATTCTCAGCTGCATCTGCTGCTGATTATTCTCAGCTGCTGCTGCTGCTGATTATTCACAGCTACTGCTGCTGATTATTCTCAGCTGCTGCTGCTTTTGCTGATTATTCTCAGCTGCATCTGCTGCTGATTATTCTCAGTTGCTGCTGCTGCTGATTATTCTCAGCTGCATCTGCTGCTGATTATTCTCAGTTGCTGCTGCTGCTGATTATTCTCAGCTGCTGCTGCTTTTGCTGATTATTCTCATCTGCATCTGCTGCTGATTATTCTCAGCTGCTGCTGCTGCTGATTATTCTCAGCTGCTGCTGCTGCTGATTATTCTCAGCTGCTACTGCTTTTGCTGATTATCCTCAGCTGCTGCTGCTTTTGCTGATTATTCTCAGCTGCATCTGCTGCTGATTATTCTCAGCTGCATCTGCTGCTGATTATTCTCAGCTGCTGCTGCTGCTGATTATTCTCAGCTGCTGCTGCTTTTGCTGATTATTCTCAGCTGCATCTGCTGCTGATTATTCTCAGCTGCTGCTGCTGATTATTCTCAGCTGCATCTGCTGCTGATTATTCTCAGCTACTGCTGCTGATTATTCTCAGCTGCTGCTGCTTTTGCTGATTATTCTCAGCTTCATCTGCTGCTGATTATTCTCTGCTGCTGCTGATTATTCTCAGCTGCTGCTGCTTTTGCTGATTATTCTCAGCTGCTGCTGCTGCTGATTATTCTCAGCTGCTGCTGCTTTTGCTGATTATTCTCAGCTGCATCTGCTGCTGATTATTCTCAGCTGCTGCTGCTGCTGATTATTCTCAGCTGCTGCTGCTTTTGCTGATTATTCTCAGCTGCTGCTGCTGCTGATTATTCTCAGCTGCTGCTGCTTTTGCTGATTATTCTCAGCTGCATCTGCTCCTGATTATTCTCAGCTGCTGCTGCTGCTGATTATTCTCAGCTACTGCTGCTGATTATTCTCAGCTGCTGCTGCTTTTGCTAATTATTCTCAGCTGCATCTGCTGCTGATTATTCTCAGCTGCATCTGCTGCTGATTATTGTCAGCTGCTACTGCTGCTGATTATTCTCAGCTGCTGCTGCTTTTGCTGATTTTTTCTCAGCTGCATCTGCTTCTGATTATTATCAGCTGCTGCTGCTGCTGATTATTCTCAGCTACTGCTGCTTTTGCTGATTATTCTCAGCTGCATCTGCTGCTGATTATTCTCAGCTGCTGCTGCTGCTGATTATTCTCAGCTACTGCTGCTGATTATTCTCAGCTGCTGCTGCTTTTGCTGATTATTCTCAGCTGCATCTGCTCCTGATTATTCTCAGCTGCTGCTGCTGCTGATTATTCTCAGCTACTGCTGCTGATTATTCTCAGCTGCTGCTGCTTTTGCTAATTATTCTCAGCTGCATCTGCTGCTGATTATTCTCAGCTGCTGCTGCTGCTGATTATTCTCAGCTGCTGCTGCTTTTGCTGATTTTTTCTCAGCTGCATCTGCTTCTGATTATTCTCAGCTGCTGCTGCTGCTGATTATTCTCAGCTGCTGCTGCTTTTGCTGATTATTCTCAACTGCATCTGCTGCTGATTATTCTCAGCTGCTGCTGCTGCTGATTATTCTCAGCTACTGCTGCTGAATATTCTCAGCTGCTGCTGCTTTTGCTGATTATTCTCAGCTGCATCTGCTGCTGATTATTCTCAGCTGCTACTGCTGCTGATTATTCTCAGCTGCTACTGCTGCTGATTATTCTCAGCTGCTGCTGCTTTTGCTGATTTTTTCTCAGCTGCATCTGCTGCTGATTATTCTCAGCTGCTGCTGCTGCTGATTATTCTCAGCTGCATCTGCTGCTGATTATTCTCAGCTGCTGCTGCTGCTGATTATTCTCAGCTGCTGCTGCTTTTGCTGATTATTCTCAGCTGCATCTGCTGCTGATTATTCTCTGCTGCTTTTGCTGATTATTCTCAGCTGCTGCTGCTGCTGATTATTCTCAGCTGCTGCTGATGATGATTATTCTCAGCTACTGCTGCTGATTATTCTCAGCTGCTGCTGCTTTTGCTAATTATTCTCAGCTGCATCTGCTGCTGATTATTCTCAGCTGCTGATGCTTTTGCTGATTATTCTCAGCTGCTGCTGCTGCTGATTATTCTCAGCTGCTGCTGCTAATGATTATTCTCAGCTACTGCTGCTGATTATTCTCAGCTGCTGCTGCTTTTGCTGATTATTCTCAGCTGCATCTGCTGCTGATTATTCTCAGCTGCTTTTGCTGATTATTCTCAGCTGCTGCATCTGTTGCTGTTAATTCTCAGCTGCTGCTGCTTTTGCTGATTATTCTCAGCTGCTGCTGCTTTTGCTGATTATTTTCAGCTGCATCTGCTGCTGATTATTCTCAGCTGCTGCTGCTGCTGATTATTCTCAGCTGCTGCTTTTGCTGATTATTCTCAGCTGCATCTGCTGCTGTTTATTCTCAGCTGCTGCTGCTGCTGATTATTCTCAGCTGCTGCTGCTTTTGCTGATTATTCTCAGCTGCATCTGCTGCTGATAATTCTCAGCTGCTGCTTTTGCTGATTATTCTCAGTTTCTGCTTTTGCTGATTATTCTCAGCTGCATCTGCTGCTGATTATTCTCAGCTGCTGCTGCTGCTGCTGATTATTCTCAGCTGCTGCTGCTGCTGATTATTCTCAGCTGCTGCTTTTGCTGATTATTCTCAGCTGCATCTGCTGCTGTTTATTCTCAGCTGCTGCTGCTGCTGATTATTCTCAGCTGCTGCTGCTTTTGCTGATTATTCTCAGCTGCATCTGCTGCTGATTATTCTCAGCTGCTTCTTTTGCTGATTATTCTCAGCTGCATCTGCTGCTGATTATTCTCAGCTGCTGCTGCTGCTGATTATTCTCAGCTGCTGCTGCTTTTGCTGATTATTCTCAGCTGCATCTGCTGCTGATTTTTCTCAGCTGCTGCTGCTGCTGATTATTCTCATCTGCTACTGCTTTTGCTGATTATTCTCAGCTGCATCTGCTGCTGATTATTCTCAGCTGCTGCTGCTGCTGATTATTCACAGCTACTGCTGCTGATTATTCTCAGCTGCTGCTGCTTTTGCTGATTATTCTCAGCTGCATCTGCTGCTGATTATTCTCAGTTGCTGCTGCTGCTGATTATTCTCAGCTGCATCTGCTGCTGATTATTCTCAGTTGCTGCTGCTGCTGATTATTCTCAGCTGCTGCTGCTTTTGCTGATTATTCTCATCTGCATCTGCTGCTGATTATTCTCAGCTGCTGCTGCTGCTGATTATTCTCAGCTGCTGCTGCTGCTGATTATTCTCAGCTGCTACTGCTTTTGCTGATTATCCTCAGCTGCTGCTGCTTTTGCTGATTATTCTCAGCTGCATCTGCTGCTGATTATTCTCAGCTGCATCTGCTGCTGATTATTCTCAGCTGCTGCTGCTGCTGATTATTCTCAGCTGCTGCTGCTTTTGCTGATTATTCTCAGCTGCATCTGCTGCTGATTATTCTCAGCTGCTGCTGCTGATTATTCTCAGCTGCATCTGCTGCTGATTATTCTCAGCTACTGCTGCTGATTATTCTCAGCTGCTGCTGCTTTTGCTGATTATTCTCAGCTTCATCTGCTGCTGATTATTCTCTGCTGCTGCTGATTATTCTCAGCTGCTGCTGCTTTTGCTGATTATTCTCAGCTGCTGCTGCTGCTGATTATTCTCAGCTGCTGCTGCTTTTGCTGATTATTCTCAGCTGCATCTGCTGCTGATTATTCTCAGCTGCTGCTGCTGCTGATTATTCTCAGCTGCTGCTGCTTTTGCTGATTATTCTCAGCTGCTGCTGCTGCTGATTATTCTCAGCTGCTGCTGCTTTTGCTGATTATTCTCAGCTGCATCTGCTCCTGATTATTCTCAGCTGCTGCTGCTGCTGATTATTCTCAGCTACTGCTGCTGATTATTCTCAGCTGCTGCTGCTTTTGCTAATTATTCTCAGCTGCATCTGCTGCTGATTATTCTCAGCTGCATCTGCTGCTGATTATTGTCAGCTGCTACTGCTGCTGATTATTCTCAGCTGCTGCTGCTTTTGCTGATTTTTTCTCAGCTGCATCTGCTTCTGATTATTATCAGCTGCTGCTGCTGCTGATTATTCTCAGCTACTGCTGCTTTTGCTGATTATTCTCAGCTGCATCTGCTGCTGATTATTCTCAGCTGCTGCTGCTGCTGATTATTCTCAGCTACTGCTGCTGATTATTCTCAGCTGCTGCTGCTTTTGCTGATTATTCTCAGCTGCATCTGCTCCTGATTATTCTCAGCTGCTGCTGCTGCTGATTATTCTCAGCTACTGCTGCTGATTATTCTCAGCTGCTGCTGCTTTTGCTAATTATTCTCAGCTGCATCTGCTGCTGATTATTCTCAGCTGCTGCTGCTGCTGATTATTCTCAGCTGCTGCTGCTTTTGCTGATTTTTTCTCAGCTGCATCTGCTTCTGATTATTCTCAGCTGCTGCTGCTGCTGATTATTCTCAGCTGCTGCTGCTTTTGCTGATTATTCTCAACTGCATCTGCTGCTGATTATTCTCAGCTGCTGCTGCTGCTGATTATTCTCAGCTACTGCTGCTGAATATTCTCAGCTGCTGCTGCTTTTGCTGATTATTCTCAGCTGCATCTGCTGCTGATTATTCTCAGCTGCTACTGCTGCTGATTATTCTCAGCTGCTACTGCTGCTGATTATTCTCAGCTGCTGCTGCTTTTGCTGATTTTTTCTCAGCTGCATCTGCTGCTGATTATTCTCAGCTGCTGCTGCTGCTGATTATTCTCAGCTGCATCTGCTGCTGATTATTCTCAGCTGCTGCTGCTGCTGATTATTCTCAGCTGCTGCTGCTTTTGCTGATTATTCTCAGCTGCATCTGCTGCTGATTATTCTCTGCTGCTTTTGCTGATTATTCTCAGCTGCTGCTGCTGCTGATTATTCTCAGCTGCTGCTGATGATGATTATTCTCAGCTACTGCTGCTGATTATTCTCAGCTGCTGCTGCTTTTGCTAATTATTCTCAGCTGCATCTGCTGCTGATTATTCTCAGCTGCTGATGCTTTTGCTGATTATTCTCAGCTGCTGCTGCTGCTGATTATTCTCAGCTGCTGCTGCTAATGATTATTCTCAGCTACTGCTGCTGATTATTCTCAGCTGCTGCTGCTTTTGCTGATTATTCTCAGCTGCATCTGCTGCTGATTATTCTCAGCTGCTTTTGCTGATTATTCTCAGCTGCATCTGCTGCTGATTATTCTCAGTTGCTGCTGCTGCTGATTATTCTCAGCTGCTGCTGCTTTTGCTGATTATTCTCAGCTGCATCTGCTGCTGATTATTCTCAGCTGCTGCTGCTGATTATTCTCAGCTGCATCTGCTGCTGATTATTCTCAGCTACTGCTGCTGATTATTCTCAGCTGCTGCTGCTTTTGCTGATTATTCTCATCTGCATCTGCTGCTGATTATTCTCAGCTGCTGCTGATTATTCTCAGCTGCTGCTGCTTTTGCTGATTATTCTTAGCTGCATCTGCTGCTGATTATTCTCAGCTGCTGCTGCTGCTGATTATTCTCAGCTGCTGCTGTTTTTGCTGATTATTCTTAGCTGCATCTGCTGCTGATTATTCTCAGCTGCTGCTGCTGCTGCTGATTATTCTCAGCTACTGCTGCTGATTATTCTCAGCTGCTGCTGCTTTTGCTGATTATTCTCAGCTGCCTCTGCTGCTGATTATTTTCAGCTGCTGCTGCTTTTGCTGATTTTTTCTCAGCTGCATCTGCTGCTGATTATTCTCAGCTGCGGCTGCTGCTGATTATTCTCAGCTGCTGCTGCTTTTGCTGATTATTCTCAGCTGCATCTGCTGCTGATTATTCTCAGCTGCTGCTGCTTTTGCTGATTATTCTCAGCTGCATCTGCTGCTGATTGTTCTCAGCTGCAGCTGCTGCTGATTATTCTCATCTGCATCTGCTGCTGATTATTCTCAGCTGCTGCTGCTTTTGCTGATTATTCTCAGCTGCTTCTGCTGCTGATAATTCTCAGCTGCTGTGCTTTTGCTGATTATTCTCAGCTGCTGTTGCTGATTATTATTCTCAGCTGCATCTGATGCTGATTATTCTCAGCTGCAATTGCTGCTGCTGCTGTTCACCTAACCATAAATGCCACCCTCAAAAAGATGATGCAGCTTCTTTCCCCAGCAATATGGTCTTGGCCCAACCTCCAAGAACTAGTCTGCATACTAGAAGAATCCCAGCTTCATCCCTCTGCAGAGCTGGTCTTCTAGATTATTCCCCCAGAACCACCCGAAGGTTGGTATCCGAAAGAATAGATCTAGATATCCGACCATTTGTACACTTGACAAAGGCCCTATACACCCCATCAAGGTACATAGCATACTAGAATCAGCCAGGTTCCTCCTTCTGCAGAGCCAGCCTTTTCCGTTAGTCCAAGCATCATTTAAGCTTAGGATATTAGCCACAAATCCATCGAGGTGGGCAGTTATTCCAAACATCCTTCAAGTGGAGCAGTTAGGCTAACAATGCTTTCCAAGTGCTACTGTTCCAGTTTTTATGCTTTTTTGTTTTCTAGGTTTTGAATTTATTCTTACTTTTTTTGGATTTTATCGTTTATATATTTTTTGGGATTTTTTAGTTTTTATACTTTTTTTGGATTTTTCACTTTTTATACTTTTTTGGATTTTTTTTTTAATTCACTGTCTCTTAGTCCAGGTGCAAGTACAATCCTGGAACCCATCCGAACTTCGATATTTTTTCCTTTAATTTTTATTCCTGAAATTTTTTTCAAAATATTCGAAAGTATTTTCATACCTTTCTTCAAATGGCCTTTGATCATTCCTCTTCTGTGATTGTTCCCTGCTTTGTTCATAATAGTGGTTTTGATGGTCTTCCTGTTCATGATGGTCATATGGTTGCTGACGTTCCTGTTTCGGTTGGTTAAAGGTCTGCTGACGCTCCTGTTTAGGTTGGTTATAGGTCTGTTGACGCTCCTGTTTAGGTTGGTTATAGGTCTGCTGACGCTCCTGTTTAGGTTGGTTATGGGTCTGCTTGAAAAATTGTTCAAAATATTCGAAAGTATTTTCATATCTTTCTTCAAATGGCCTTTGATCATTCCTCTTCTGTGATTGTTTCCTGCTTTGTTCATAATAGTGGTTTTGATGGTCTTCCTGTTCATGATGGTCATATGGTTGCTGACGTTCCTGTTTCGGTTGGTTAAAGGTCTGCTGACGCTCCTGTTTAGGTTGGTTATAGGTCTGCTGACGCTCCTGTTTAGGTTGGTTATAGGTCTGCTGACGCTCCTGTTTAGGTTGGTTATGGGTCTGCTTGAAAAATTGTTCAAAATATTCGAAAGTATTTTCATATCTTTCTTCAAATGGCCTTTGATCATTCCTCTTCTGTGATTGTTTCCTGCTTTGTTCATAATAGTGGTTTTGATGGTCTTCCTGTTCATGATGGTCATATGGTTGCTGACGTTCCTGTTTCGGTTGGTTAAAGGTCTGCTGACGTTCCTGTTTAGGTTGGTTATAGGTCTGCTGACGCTCCTGTTTGGGTTGGTTATGGGTCTGCTTGAAAAATTGTTCAAAATATTCGAAAGTATTTTCATATCTTTCTTCAAATGGCCTTTGATCATTCCTCTTCTGTGATTGTTTCCTGCTTTGTTCATAATAGTGGTTTTGATGGTCTTCCTGTTCATGATGGTCATATGGTTGCTGACGTTCCTGTTTCGGTTGGTTAAAGGTCTGCTGACGTTCCTGTTTAGGTTGGTTATAGGTCTGCTGACGCTCCTGTTTGGGTTGGTTATGGGTCTGCTTGAAAAATTGTTCAAAATATTCGAAAGTATTTTCATATCTTTCTTCAAATGGCCTTTGATCATTCCTCTTCTGTGATTGTTTCCTGCTTTGTTCATAATAGTGGTTTTGATGGTCTTCCTGTTCATGATGGTCATATGGTTGCTGACGTTCCTGTTTCGGTTGGTTAAAGGTCTGCTGACGTTCCTGTTTAGGTTGGTTATAGGTCTGCTGACGCTCCTGTTTGGGTTGGTTATGGGTCTGCTTGAAAAATTGTTCAAAATATTCGAAAGTATTTTCATATCTTTCTTCAAATGGCCTTTGATCATTCCTCTTCTGTGATTGTTTCCTGCTTTGTTCATAATAGTGGTTTTGATGGTCTTCCTGTTCATGATGGTCATATGGTTGCTGACGTTCCTGTTTCGGTTGGTTAAAGGTCTGCTGACGCTCCTGTTTAGGTTGGTTATAGGTCTGCTGACGCTCCTGTTTAGGTTGGTTATAGGTCTGCTGACGCTCCTGTTTAGGTTGGTTATGGGTCTGCTTGAAAAATTGTTCAAAATATTCGAAAGTATTTTCATATCTTTCTTCAAATGGCCTTTGATCATTCCTCTTCTGTGATTGTTTCCTGCTTTGTTCATAATAGTGGTTTTGATGGTCTTCCTGTTCATGATGGTCATATGGTTGCTGACGTTCCTGTTTCGGTTGGTTAAAGGTCTGCTGACATTCCTGTTTAGGTTGGTTATAGGTCTGCTGACGCTCCTGTTTGGGTTGGTTATGGGTCTGCTTGAAAAATTGTTCAAAATATTCGAAAGTATTTTCATATCTTTCTTCAAATGGCCTTTGATCATTCCTCTTCTGTGATTGTTTCCTGCTTTGTTCATAATAGTGGTTTTGATGGTCTTCCTGTTCATGATGGTCATATGGTTGCTGACGTTCCTGTTTCGGTTGGTTAAAGGTCTGCTGACGCTCCTGTTTAGGTTGGTTATAGGTCTGCTGACGCTCCTGTTTGGGTTGGTTATGGGTCTGCTTGAAAAATTGTTCAAAATATTCGAAAGTATTTTCATATCTTTCTTCAAATGGCCTTTGATCATTCCTCTTCTGTGATTGTTCCCTGTTTTGTTCATAATAGTGCTTTTGATGGTGCTCCTTTTCATGTTGGTCATATGGCTGCTGACGTTCCTGTTTCTGTTGGTTAAAGGTCTGTTGACGTTCCTGTTTAGGTTGGTTATAGGTCTGTTGACGTTCCTGTTTATGTTGGTTAAATGTCTGCTGACGTTCCTGTTTAGGTTGGTTATATGTCTGCTGACGTTCTTGTTTAGGTTGGTTATATGTCTGCTGACGTTCCTGTTTAGGTTGGTTATACGTCTGCCTCCATTGCCATTGATTCTGTGCATCGTATATATTTCTCTTTTGTTGATCCGTCAGAACAATTTTAGCATTTACTAACTTCTTAAACTTCTCCTCGAATGCATCCTGTAAGAATTTTGGTTTGTCCCGATGTCTGTCTGGGTGTAATTTCATGGACAGGCCTTTGAAGGCTTTTAAAATTTCTGCCTTTGTGGCAGTCTGTTTCACACCCAAAACCTCATAATAACTTTGTTTTTCCCATCTCTTCTGGAGCGCCTTCGTATCTTCTATGAATTTCCAACATTCCTTTGATTCTTTAATTTTTCTCACAGTTTTGAAGTCATTCAGGACAGCGTCGTAAAGGCCAAGTTTCAGAAGGTGCTTCCCTCGTAGCATGTAGGCTCTCTGTCCTTGAAGACCTTTCTCGAGGGCTTGGCAACAGTCCAATATGATATCCAAGGTAAGAGGGTTTTCAGAGGCTGCGTTCGCCTCAGCCCGAAGGAAATGCAGAAGAGCGGTGTCTTCTTTGTTCGTATTCATTGTCAAGGCTTCTGTAAAAATAACAATCGCCTCGTTGAACCTCTTATTTTCATAGGCAATTAATCCATCCTTCATTAAGTTATGCATCTTATCTTCCTCCTTATTTCCCGTGTTCTCCTCTCTCTCTTTCTTCATTTCCTTCTCCGTTTGCAGAGTTTCATTCATCGGATAGTCTTTTTTGACGGCCTCCTTTTCACGGTCTTGATAATCAGACGTCTTCTCATCTTTCTTCTTTTCTGGTTTTCCTTCCTCTGCTTTCAACTCTGAGGTTTCTTCATCATCTGATCGTACAGATGGAATCTGCGTCACATTTTCATTGGAAATTTCCTCTTCATTTGTATCGTCTTCCATCTTTCTTTCTTCACCATCCGTTTGAATGTCCTCCATCTCATTCCTCTCCGCCCCCTTTTCCGTTTCTTCCACAATTATTTCCTCCTCTTCCTTCTGTCTTTCTTCCTCGTCCGTTTGATTGTCCTCCATCTCATTTCTCTTCTCTTCCTTTTCCGTTTCTGTCGCTTCTCCCATTTCCTCCTCTTTCGTTGGTTCATTTTCAGGAATCCGCTTGTTGTTTTTTGCACACATACTCCAACATCCAAAGATGGCGGCAATAAGCAAAGCCATCTTCGGCCAAAAGAAGAAATTGTCCACTTTACGAAGAATCTCTGCAGCTCCAGTTGCCTGGTCGCCTCCAAAGACGCTCCTCGCCAAGTTTAACAAGGGTTTGTCACAGGGTGATAGGGTTGGCTCTTTGTATCCGACAAGGGACTGAAGGCCAACGTACCCCAAAACAGAATGGAGAATACGCCATATCCAATTTTGGGTCCTGTAATCCTGCAAAGTCTGACGGGCAGCGTCGCACATGATCAGCTCTTCCTCAAGTGCCTTGTGCCATCCCACTTTGCTAGTAAATAGCATTTTCCCGAAGTTCCACATTGTTTTCATAACACTCTGTTTCATTGTTTTTGATAATGCCCTAACACTATCCTTCATCAGGGATATTTTCAATAAATGGAAGTCTTCAGAGGTCTCCGGGAAGCTTGGACTCCGCGCTCCGAAGAACCTTGACGTTTTCCACAGTCTTCAACGGGGCTCCATGAAGCCATTCAGGGACTCCAATCCACGAAGGCTCATTTGGATCGGCTTCTAGGGATTTCCTGACAAATTAACTGAAGGCTATTTTTATTGGCGTCTCCTCCGTGTAAGTAAAACTACTTCGATCAATTATTTATCTTTATATATATATATATATATATATATATATATATATATATATATATATATATATATATATATATGTATATATATATATATATATATATATATATATATATATATATATATATATACAAATATATATATATATTTCTGGGCTCAAGCCATGTCGTCCTGATGGAAGTTCCTATAGGGTAGCTTCCTAGGGTATATTACAACTACGGCGATATTCCCAGAGAATTTACCTTAAGGTACCAGAATTCTAACTCCTGGAGCGAGTATCCCTCGTGAAAGGGATATCGCGACATATCAGAGGACGTATTCTAGACACGTCACATGGCAATCTACAACCTGGACAGAGATTTCGTCTCGTAGGAGGTGATTGACGAGATACGAATTCGGAAAAGAAAAAGAGGAGCCGCTCCCAAGGCTTCCCTATCCCCCGATTCGTATGCGTGCCTGGCGCCAATCCTGGCGCCATCTGTATTCCTTTTTGCGTAGCTTAACAACTCGGTGTTTTTTCCTGTTTTTCTCGCAAATCTTGGATTTATTCGACTTTTCATGGCTTCTTCGTCTTCGTCGGCCCCTGATAAGTTGAGTATAGTGTCTGTTATGTATAAATGTAGGCTCTTGGTAAAATTTTGAGTGATTAATAGGATTAATCTTTGATACAAGAGCCGTAGCCTACCAGAGGTGTCCTGGACACTGTCGCTCGCTAGGTATGAATTAGTTAGTCAGAGCGACATTCCTGGTTGTTTTGCTTTAATAAATTTTAGCTATTTAGCATTACATAGGATTTCCTTTCGTGCTTAGTATTTTTTTGGCGAAGTATTCGCCATTCTGGCCTACGCTAGGCCATGTAGCCTAGTCGTTTGGTCCTAGTACTTCATGCATGAATTTGGTTTTTCCGAGTGTAATTAAAATTTTATTGAAGCTTTAGGCTATATTTTATACATTTTAGACTGTGTGGAATATTTCCAAGATTGTATACGTGTGAGTTTCGGTGAATTAGGTAATCGATTCTCTTGGTGCCTAGGCTAATTGCTTATGGAGCCTTAGTATACTTTATCATACTCCCCGGTTGCTTTCTTTTCTTCGGAGAAGGTATGCAATCCCTTTCCCTCTGTTTAAGCCTTGGGCTTATCCCTAAGTGGTTTTTTCCGAATTTATTTTCGATAAAACTATACTAGGGTGTTACTGTACCTTCCTGTTCCTGTAGTTATGGTTCAAGAGGGACAGAACAACAGAGTTTTTAGTCTGGGTCTGTGTTGTCTGGCTTGGGGCAGAGTCCCCCTCGCTGACCTAACACACATACAAAGGGAGCTTAGCTCCCTTAGGTCACTACCGAAGGTTTCTGTTGTTATGATTCCTTCTTTTGTGATCGACCAGACTAAGTCCTGTTGCTGTTCTCGGGGGAGGATAAGTTCTTCCCTTGGGAGTAGCAACGCCTTCCTTGCTTTGGTGCTCTGGAAGCTGGCAAGTATTGCTGGCCCTTTCCCTTAGATCTCCCTTAGGCTAAGATAAGTTTCTTGGCTGCGGGTGATCTGTCACTAAAGCAAGGTTGGCAGGACCATCTTGTCCCTTCCCCCTCTATCTCCGTAAAGGCCTAGCCATTACTGTACTGTACCTTGCCGGCCGGCAGAGCTGGCCAGCAGGGGTCTTACTGTACTGTACGTCGTTCTACTTCTGGACCTAGTATAGGTTGGGATGTGAAATTGACTCAGCCCATTGCCGGCCGGCAGAGCTGCTGGCCGGCAAGGGTCTTATGTTTTCAAGTGCTGCCCGGACCTCTCTTGGTCCCTCATCCATGCCTGCCGGCAGAGCCGGACGGCATTGGTCAAGGAAGCCTGAATTAGTTTCTCCCCTTCCTTATATGCACTCTTTCGGTTGCCGGGCTTGGAGGTAGTGTACACTCTTATCCCGGCATCCATTCTATTTTCTTCTAGTGCTGTACCTGTCCCGGCTGCCGGCCTATGAGGCCGGCAGCCGGGCAGGTGTAGTCCTCTGGTTCTTTTGCTGCCGGCTGGCATCGGTCTTGTACCTTTGCCGGCCGGCTTATGTCAGTCCTTGTCTGCCGGTCACCAAGAGTGTGGCCGGCAGCTGGGTACTACCTTGTGTAGTTGCTGGCCGGCAGCCATTGCCGGCCAACACTGGCTGTTACCGGCCGGCAGTTGCTGCCGACCGGCACAGGCATTTGAACCAGAGTGCTGCCGCCCTATAGCTGTTAAGTAGTATACTTTAAAGCTAGTTGTGGTGTGTGCCGGCCGGCAAAGGCAGGCTGGCACACATCCCCCTATACTGTACTAGTATTCTTCTGTATAGCATATACAGTAAGAAGAAAACTATAGTAAAGGTTTTGGTACAGCACTGTATCTTCTAACACTATTGTGTTTTCTTGCACATCCCTTTCCTGTTGCCCTCAGATAGGAAGCTGAGTTCTTCCCTGTCTATTATCCAGGATTTTAAAATCATTGCTTAGGTGTGAGCTCCACCTGTTTCCTCTGGAAACCTTGCATTGGTTACTCTAGAAGAGATAAACCATTTTTGATTTTATTATCTGGAAGGCTGCAACAATGGGTTGTGAGGGAAACACAAGTGTGTGTCTTTCCTTTCTGAATTGTTATGCTATACTATGCATATCCAGTGATACATAGTTCACTTGATACTCATGGAAATTTCTTCTCTTTACAGAAGGACACTCCGAAGTGGGGAAGTGCTTTCTGCAATGTCAGCAGCAAGAACCTCTGCGGACATGAGTTTTGTAGGAGACACGCAGCATACGCTGTCTCCAAGGATGATCTCCGGTATTGGGACCCTCAGGTATGTACTGTTTGCACTAACCTGATTAATGAGACATTTAAATAGCTAGGAAGAAGCTTCGTACCTGGGTAAGGGGCTTCCAAAAGAACACTTCTGGCCCTTATCTTCCAAGTGAGAAGATGAGGGCGTATCTTTTCCCTAAGGCATCAGCTGATGCAGTGATTCCCCAGCCTCAAGAGGAAATCCCCTAAGTTCAGATCCAGGTGGATGCTGAAGTCGCGGTCGCGATGCAAGACATCCAGCTAAATGACAGGATGTCTGATGTGGACGGGTGTCAGGAGGAACACCTCCTGGCAGAAGCCCAGGATGAAGTTCAAGCCCCTCTACATCGGCCGGTCTCCCAGTAGAGCTGGGACAGGCCCTCTCTTCTATTGTTGGAATGATCCAACAAATGCAGAAGGAGAATCAGGAGAAGGCGGCTGCAATGGAACTGCGAATGCAGTGCCTTGCAGAATCACATGGGCCCTAGAAAAAGCTCACTGTGAAAGACCTTCCCTTGTGCTCAGATGCTAACCCATGGAGGTATGCTGAGCACATGCCGATGACGACTGGAAAGATCGTCATCTCGGATAAGCTGGGCTCAGTTCCCCTGGAGGGTGGAATTCTGGCCCAGCAAGGCATCATATCCGGACTGTTATGTCCGGCTGAGGAAGGAACCAGCTTCAAAGGAGGAGACAGAGCCGAAGGAGGTCATAGTGATGGACCATGCTAAGGCTCAAGCTCTACTTTCATCCTCGATGAAAGAGAGGGGCTTCTCTAACTCAAAGGTAGCTACATTGAATAGGAAGCTCCCTTCCTTTGTGTCCTCGCCTACTAGAGCCTTCCCCCTTTTACAGAAAGGGTTTCTGGCTGTACTAAAAGCAATCGAGGCCGGCAAGTCTTGCCCCTCCCTAGAGGAGTGTAAACCCTTGTCGCTGGCCCTGCCTATGGACCACAAAGACTGGAAGGATGTCCATCTTACGTTCTCAGTGGGAAAGTTGGAGGCTGATATTGCCGGACGTCAGTTCGGCAAGGACCTCCCTATGCTGTCTGACTTTCTTTTGCGAAGTGAGTTCGATACAAAAGAAAGACTGACTGCCTCAATGTCTCTTCAGACTACTCTCGAGACGATGGCAA
The DNA here is from genome assembly GCF_036898095.1 of Palaemon carinicauda. Taxonomy (NCBI): domain Eukaryota; kingdom Metazoa; phylum Arthropoda; class Malacostraca; order Decapoda; family Palaemonidae; genus Palaemon; species Palaemon carinicauda. The sequence goes on from NC_090751.1 coordinate 58,986,470, forward strand.
GTGACCCCAAGGTCCATGAGATGTTCATGGTAGTGGCCAAGCCTCATCTGGCCACAGTGACGAAGGACCTTTATGGCTTCGTCAAGGCAAGGAGAGCTTGTTGGGAGTTGGTGTTTACCTCGGCTACGGTGAGGCACGAGCTAAAGAAACTAATCTCCTCCAACATTTGGGGAAAAGACCTTTTTTCCCTACCGACTTGGTCAAAGAAGTTGTTGATAAAGCCGCCTTGGAGAATAGAAACCTTCTCCAGAAGTGGGGCCTGGCTATCAAAAGAAAGTCTTCCCCGGATGAGGGTCCTCAACCAAAGAGGAAGACTATGAGGACTAGGCTACCGTCTCGGCCAGCCAAGCCTCTTAGACAGCAACAGCAACTGCAATTGCCATTGCCCCCAGTGCCCCAGATCGTGGCACAAACCCCGACCACCTTTCAGTGGGTACCCCAGGCCGTGTCGACACAGTCCACGGCATTCACCCCAGCGTTCGAAGGGCAGTCTACTTCCTTTCGAGCAAAGCCTAGAGGAGCAGCCAGAGGCTCGTCTAGACGCCCCTCAAGGGGAAGGGGATTCAGGGGTGGTCGTGGTCAGGAAGGCAAGACCTCAGGACGGCAGTCCAAGCGAGGTGATACCGGTAGGAGGGAGACTTCTGAAATTTCGGGATCGGTGGACCCTCGATCCCTGGGCCCACAGCCTACTCAAGAATGGACTGGGCGGGAGCTGGTACAGCACTCCACCCCCGTACCTTCGGTTTTTCCAACACTCCACCCCCGTTATGGAGGAGTACGTTCAAGAACGGTTGGAGAAAAAGGGTGAAGCCCATCAATTTCTAAGGGAGGCTGTTTTGTGTTCCCAAGAAAGACTCGGAAAAGCTCAGAGTCATTCTGGACTTGTCGCCACTTAACAAGTTCATAGTGAATTGCAAATTCAAAATGCTAACACTGCAACACATAAGGACCTTACTGCCCAAGAGGGCATATTCCGTCTCTATAGACTTGTCAGACGCCTACTGGCACATTCCAATTAGCCATCGACTCTCCCCCTACCGAGGGTTCAGGCTACAACGAAGACTATACGCCTTCGGAGCCATGCCATTCGGGCTAAACATAGCCCCAAGGATTTTTACGAAGCTTGCGAGCGTAGCTCTCAAACAATTTCGCCTAAAGGGAATTCAGGTAGTAGCCTACCTGGACGACTGGTTGGTGTGGGCAGCATCCGAGACAGAATGCTTGCAAGCTTCCAGTCAAGTGATCCAGTTCCTAGAGTACCTAGGCTTCAAGATCAACAGAAAAGTCTCGACTTTCTCCATCTCAAAAGTTCCAGTGGCTAAGATCCACTGGGACCTTTTGTCACACCGTTTCTCCACCCCGGCGAAGAAAAGGAAGGAGATAGCGGGTTCTGTCAAGAGACTTCAAGATTCCGAAAGGATATCAAGACACGAGCAGGAGAGAGTACTGCGCTCTCTCCAGTTTGCTTCGGTGACAGACCCAGTGCTAAGAGCACAGCTAAAGGATGCAATCGGAGTTTGGAGAAGTTATGCATCAAACGCGTGAAGAGATCTGAGAAGACCAGCCGCTTCGGCTAAGTACTCTTCTCAGGCCTTGGTCCCAAGCCAGACATCTAAAGAAGTCAGGTTCTTCTTCAGCCACCTCCCCCGTCGGTGACGATTCACTCAGACGCCTCGAAAGAGGGATGGGGAGGTCACTCTCATCGGAAAAAAGTCCAGGGGACTTGGTCCAGGCTATTCAAGACCTTTCTCATAAAACTTTCTAGAAGCTAGGGCAGTGCTCCTTACCTTAAAGAAAGTCTCCCCGCGTCATTCGTTCCACATAAAGTGGTAATAGACAGCGAGGTAGTTGTGAGATACTTGAATCGACAAGGATCGAGGTCACCACCTCTCAACCAGGTGATGTTGGCCGTCTTCAGATTGGCAGAAAATAAGAAGTGGTACCTGTCGGCAGTTCACCTTCAAGGAGTCCGCAATGTGACAGCGGACGCTCTATCCAGGTTCACACCGATAGAGTCGGAATGGTCCTTAGACGCAGGATCATTCTCCTTCATTCTGAATCAGTCCCAGAACTGCAGATAGACCTCTTTGCGACGAAAGACAACAAGAAGTTGCCCCTGTACGTGCCCCGTACGAGGACCCCTTAGCGGAAGCAGTGGACGCGATGTCCCTCGACTGGAACAGATGGTCCAAGATTTATCTGTTCCCTCCTCACAACCTTCTGTTGAGGGTCCTCAACAAACTAAGATCCTTCAAAGGGTAGAGGCAATAGTGGCCCACAAGTGGCCGAACAGCGTGTGGTTCCTCCTGGCATTGGAACTGTAGCTGAAGTTTGTACCACTACCAGATCCAGTTCTGACGCAGCGAGTCCAGAAGTCAACTGTCTGCGCTTCATTACAGAAAACCCGGACCCTGCGGTTCATGATTTTCTCTCCCTAGCGGTGAGAAAGCGTTTCGGGATTTCGAAAGCCAGTATAGACTTCCTTGAGGAATATAAATGCAAATATACTAGAAGGCAATATGAGTCATCTTGGAGAAAATGGGTGGCCTTTTGTCAAGGCGAAGATTCCGCAGGAGATCTTGACAGACTTCTGCTTATCTTTTTTCCCCACCTCCATGGTCAAGGGTTGGCAGCGAACACGATTTCAGCGTGTAAGTCTGCTTTGACAAGACCCATTCTATATGCCTTCCAGGTCGACCTAGGTAACGAGATCTTTAATAAAGTCCCGAAAGCCTGTGCTAGGCTCAGACCTTCAGCACCTCCAAAGCCCATTTCATGGTCTTTAGACAAGTTCTTCATTTCGCTTCTCTGTTGAGCAATGAAGAGTGTGCGTTAAAGGATTTGACACAAAAAGTTATTTTCCTATTTTGCACTCGCGTCCGGGGCCAGGGTTAGTGAGTTTGTAGCCTCTCGAGAGAGGCAGGTCGTGTTCAGTTCCTGGATGGGGAAGAACTGAACCTGTTTCCGGATCCTACGTTTCTCGCCAAGAATGAGTTACCCACCAACAGGTGGGGTCCCTGGAGAATCTGCCCTCTGAAAGAAGATGCATCTCTATGTCCAGTAGAATGCCTAAAGGTCTATCTTCATAGAACTTCAGACTTCAAGGGTGGTCAACTATTCAGGGGAGAAACATCAGGCTCAAATTTATCTCTGAATCAACTCAGAGCGAAAATCACATATTTTATTCGCAGAGCGGATCCTGACAATACACCCGCAGGTCACGATCCGAGGAAAGTTGCCTCATTCTTAAATTTCTTTAATTGTATGGATTTTGAACATCTCCGTTCATACACTGGCTGGAAGTCTTCCAGAGTGTTCTTTCGCCACTATGCGAAGCAAGTAGAGGAACTAAAAGAGATCTGTGGTAGCAGTGGGTCGCGGTGTTAACCCTACTGTTTAACTCTGCGAGGAACAGTGGTCTTAATTGGGACGATTAATTCCAGGGTGAGTGTGTAGTTACATACTGTACTACAAACTAAGGGAGGGCACTGTGTTGCCAATCCAGACTGTTCCATTTCCGAAGGTGAACCTAGCATAAGTGCAGACATGTGTGCCGAGCGTTTCTAACGCTAATGTCATTGATTTGTAATACAGGGTTTTATGACTTTGATACCTCGGTATCTTAAAAGTGGCATCTAATGTTTTTTCTTTCAGACAAACAAGCTCTGTTTACTATCATACTTATGCTTAAAGTTTTTGGTTATCCTCTTCTTATATATATATATATATATATATATATATATATATATATATAATTGTGGTTAACCTGTCTATTTATTGCCTGTCAATAATCTGGTTCTTGAGAACCTTGCGTCTCCTTCACCTGTGTCAATTTATTGGTATAATTGAGCATTCATTCTATGTACCTTATCTGGGATAATTCTAATAGAATTGTTCCTTTATGCAAGCTATGTTGCATTGGTTTTCCTCCTATGCGGATATAAAACCTTTGTCCAATACAAGTATTGTGCGGAAAACTGGTCGATATTTCATATTGACGCAGTGGTCCTTTACAAACTATGCTTTACTTAATATAGGGCGAGATCACTATATTAGCTTGCCTGGTATTCATACATAGATATATGTACTCTTCGAGACTTTTCCAGAGTCTAGTAGGACTCTTCCCTGTAGGGGGCAGGAAGCTCTAACATAGTTTATAGTTAGTTGAAAAGATGTATAACGGTAACATCTTAGGTCTCTAGGTCTAGTCGACCGGGAAAAAATTACCTCCGGGGAGTACGGCACGTTCTGAGAATCCACAGATACAGTAATGCTCTGGTACACTTCCATCAGGACGACATGGCTTGAGCCCAAAAAACGGATTTTGAGCGAAGCGAAAAATCTATTTTTGGGTGAGATGGCCATGTCGTCCTAATGGACCCGCCCTTGCCTTTCTAAGAAAGGGCTGTAGGACCCCTCCCTACATACAGTATCTGTAGCACCTCGTGTACGCTACAAGGAATACAGATGGCGCCAGGATTGGCGCCAGGCACGCATACGAATCGGGGGATAGGGAAGCCTTGGGAGCGGCTCCCCTTTTTCTTTCCCGAATTCGTATCTCGTCAATCACCTCCTGCGAGTCGAAATCTCTGTCCAGGTTGTAGATTGCCATGTGACGTGTCTAGAATACGTCCTCTGATATGTCGCGATATCCCTTTCACGAGGGATACTCGCTCCAGGAGTTAGAATTCTGGTACCTTAAGGTAAATTCTCTGGGAATATCGCCGTAGTTGTAATATACCCTAGGAAGCTACCCTATAGGAACTTCCATCAGGACGACATGGCCATCTCACCCAAAAATAGATTTTTTGCTTCGCTCAAAATCCGTTATATATATATATATATATATATATATATATATATATATATATATATATATATATATATATATATATGCATATATATATATATGTGTATATATATATATATATATATATATATATATATATATATATATATATATATATATATATATATATATATATATATATATATATATGTATATATATATATAATTTTCATTAAAGGGAATTGACTTATTGGTGTCAATGTAGTTTTGTGGTTTCTTCAAATTCTCCGGTGTAAGTAAATGGAGAGGTGACCAGAAATCATGTGTGTATATTATATATATATATATATATATATATATATATATATATATATATATATATATATATATATATGCATATATATATATATATATATATATATATATATATATATATATATATATATATATATATATATATATATCATTAGCCGTTACTAGTCCATTGCAGAACAAAGGCCTCAGACGTGTTGGTCGATCCATCATCTTCTCTTCCTTCCTTTGCTTCTTTCATAATCTCTAGGGACCAATTTTATTAATCCTGATGTCCATCTATTGTTTGTCATTCTCATTATATGTCCTGCCCATGTCCATTTCTTTTTCTTACAAGTTGAAAGAAAATCTTCCAATTGAGTTTGCTCTCGTGTGTGTGTGTGTATATATATATATATATATATATATATATATATATATATATATATATATATATATATATATATATATATATATATATATATATATATATATATATATATCAACCACAATGGCATTTAATGCCAAATTCTACTTTTGGGAGTGAATATCCACTGGAAATTCATTTATGATAATAGATTCTGGCTGGTGGAGTCCCCGCAGGGATGGTTTCGGCCAAGAGGCATAGGTTCAAATCTTTGCCCAGCCAGAAGCTGTTATAAATGGATTTCCAGTGGATATACATTCCCAAAGGTAGAATTCGGCATTAAATGCCATTGTGGTTGATATACACATTGAATAAAGTCACGAGTGTTAGTGATATATATATATATATATATATATATATATATATATATATATATATATATATATATATATATATATATATATATATATGTATGTATATATATATATATATATATATATATATATATATATATATATATATATATATATATATATATATATATATATATATATATATAAGGTAATTGTTTACAACACCACGCTCTCCATTTACTCCAAAATAATGCAATCCTGCAGTTCTCATCTTCTTACACAGTAATTAGGTGGTTATTCAAATTCTGGGAAAGCAATAATTAGCAAGATATGTTGAGGAAGGGGGAAAGGGGTTATAAAAAGAAAATAGCTCGGTTTTTTCACTTAACGGCTTGGAACTGGCGTGTCAACATAGTCAACCAAACAGAATTCGTGATGCCAGCATACATAAACAGAAGTTCGTGATGCCAGCGTACATTTGATATACTGTATATTCAAAATATACTTAATCAAAAATTGAGTAATTACTCAAAAGTGTCACTAATTGTAAATTGCATATTTCATGGAGACTTTTGAGTAATCAATCCATTTCTAATTAAGTATATTTTGAATATACAGTATATAAAATGTACGCTGGCATCACGAACTTCTGTTTATGTACGCTGGCATCACGAATTCTGTTTGGTTGACTGTGTTGACAATGTCAATCCCAAGTCATTTAGTGAGGAAACCGAGCTATTTTCTTTTTATAACCCCTTCTCGAATCACATGCTACTCCTCTTGTTCTGATGGTAATTTTGGCATTCTAATTTGATTTGTTTTACTGTTCTGAAAATATTTTATTTTGATTGTTTATTACTTTTCGTGCAGTTTATTTCTTTGTTTCCTTTCCTCACTGGTCTATTTTTCTGCGTTGGATCCCTTAGGGTTATAGCATCTTGCTTTTCTAACCACGGTTATAGCTTAGCTTGTAATAATAATAATAATAATAATAATAATAATAATAATAATAATAATAATAATAATAATAATAATAATGATAATAATAATAATGATGATGATGATGATGATGATGATGGTATCTTCTACAATGGTGAATATTTTCTGTTCTCAAGTAAAGAAGTTTGTCATGGGATTTTCAGTAATACTAGTATTAATACCAAAAGTTTTCTGAGACGCAAAAACGCTAAGGCTTTGCCCCCAGAAGGTCGGTTTTCCATATCCGGATCCCGTTTTAAAGGCACTAGAAGAGTTGGAAGACCCAGGCCTACATGGCTGAGGGCTATGGAGCGTGAAGTAGGTGATGAATGGAGAATTGTTGATTTGAAAGTTCAAGGTAGAGAAGACTGGCGTAATCTAACCAAGGTCCATTGCGTCAATAGGCGTAGGAGGCGATGATGATTTTAAAATATAACTTGGTTAACATTTTCGTGAAAATCATGAGACCTATTTTTTCAAGTTTGGTAACAAAAAGATTAAAAAGAGCTAGAATCATCATCTCTTTAATGCTATTGACAAAGTAACATTATTATTATTATTATTATTATTATTATTATTATTATTATTATTATTATTATTATTATTATTATTATTATTATTATAACACCCGTGTGATAAACTGTACAGTACATGATCATTTTATTTTCTTTAATATTCTTCAATATCATCAATATCCTTTGGTTTAATCAATTATTACACCAAATTATCTCGCCAAACGGTCAGCTGGGCTCCACAAGTGACTAGAAAAGTTGGAAGACCCATGCCTACATGACTGAGGACGATGAAGCGTGAAGTAGGAGATGATGAATGGAGAAGTATTGAATTAAAAGGTCAAGATAGAGACGACTGGCGAATTCTAACGGAGGCCCTTTGCGTCAATATGCGTAGGAGGAGATGATGATGATGTTTCGTACAAGCCTTCTCTTTTGATCGTGGTTTGTCTTCTGATTACTAACTCACTTTTATAATGATTCACAGAACATAAGATTCCGCCATCGGTTATTCAATGTCCAAAGTGTTGACACTGCGTGACATTTAGGCACATTGTAAAATCCGGACGTCGGATGCCGTCCGGGAGAATAGAAAATCGCTTGTATCACCGGGAAAGACGCGAAAATACACCTCTTTTTTTGTGACTGGTAATGTTCACTGATACTTTCTGTTATTTTCTGAATAAATGTTCGAAAAATATTGGTTTATTTTAATGTTATTGAGAATAATCTGAATCGGACGTCAACATTACACTATTTAACTGCCCGCTATTCTCAATAAAATGAAAATAAATCAATATTTTTCGAAAATTTATTCAGGTAATAACAGAAAGTATCAGTGAAAATTACCAGTGTCAAAAAAGTGGTGTATTATGGCGCCTTTACCGGTGATACAAGCGGTTTTCTATTCTCCCGGAAAGCCTCCGACGTCCGACGTCCGACGTCCGACGTCCGGATTTTACACTGTGCCTGACATTTACCCTTCCATGGAAGTCCATCTTAGGTGGGTACCATTATCTCTCATTTTGATGTTGTCATTATAGCTCCTATTTAAATGAAGAATGTCTTCGATCCAAACATTGTTCGTTTGTTTGTCCGTCGTATGAAGTATTTGGGTTTTACGTCGGCGTTTTTATTCTATTTTACATTTATTCATTTATTATGTTTCTTTTTCTGTTATTTCTTTAATCTTGTATTTTTGTCACTTTATGAGTATTCTGAAAATGCTAAATCAACATATATTCGTTTGATAACGTGTATGGTGGGATTTTATTATAGTTCATATGTTGAGGTTTTATTTAAAGATTCGTTTGTATTTTATTTATTTATTTATTTCATAGTATGCTATTGTATTTCCTCTCCAAATAAATTTCTAAGTACGTATCCAATTCTCGACAAATGAATAAATAAAGTATTAAGAAAGTAAATCATGGGTATTTCGTTTCTCTTTTATACTACCTTCGTCTATACCTGCAATTCTTTTAGATAAAAACAAGGTGGAGCCCATTCCGTAGGCCTCATGATTTATGACCAAGTGCCACTTGCAATATTATTATTATTATTATTATTATTATTATTATTATTATTATTATTATTATTACATTAAAGAAAACAATACACAGGATTGTGTTATGATTAAGTGTTAGGGTAGCCCATTGGAAACGTCCCTGTCTGACAATTTCTTGGATGGGAGTTCGAAACCCACTAATCTATAGTTTCTAGTAGTATCTGCAACCTCACCATCCTAGTGAGCAAGTGATGTCAAAAGGGGGAGCCTGCAGCTCTACCTGCTGCTTCACCAGCAGCCGTTGCCAGGCCTTCCCTGGTCCTAGCTTGATGGAGAGGAGCGGCCTTTGTCGCTTATCATATGTAAATATGATCAGTCTCTTGGCCATTGTGCTGTCCCTTGCATCTGCCATTCATGAGTGACCTTTAAACCTTTAAGGGCGTTTGGGTATTTCCAAAGATAAGGGTATTAACTCTTCTCTCAGGGCATAACGCACTCTCAAGAATTATATGGGAAACAGCGCATACGGAAATAATTTTTCAACTATTCAACCCTATAAGAGAGATTACTTGAGTGCCATATGTGAATGAGATCATGGTGAGGGTTAGATGGAGATGGTTTGGGCATGCTCTTCGCACTCCCCAAGAGAGATTAGTTCACCAAACATTTAATTGGGGTCCACAAGGCACTAGAAGAGTTGGACCCAGACTTACATGGTTGAGGACTATGAAGCGTGGAAGTAGATGATGGATGGAGAAGAGAAGTATTGAATTAAAAGCTCAAGATAGAGATGACTGGCGTAATCTAACCGAGCCCCTTTGCGTCAATAGGCGTAGGAGGAGACTGCTATATAACCAAGATGGTGTTAATTGCATGGCGTATCTCTCCTTTATGAGAAAGATCAAGTGTCTGGCTATATATATGTATATATATATATATATATATATATATATATATATATATATATATATATATATATATATATATATAAGTATATATTTCTTACCTGTCACGCTGAGCGGCAACCACTCGGAAACAACAATCTCCCAAAAATTTCCCAAACTGCCATTTGGTAGTTAGGGAAGGGGGAAAGGGTAGGAAAGGTCGAATTTGTGAATATGTGCGTGCGTATGTATATCTAAATATTTAGCCATCATTTTTGACGGGTCGCGAACACTAGCAGAGCCATAATATTGCAAAGGGGTGTTGTGCAAGAAACGAAAAGGGGGAGAGGGGGAGGGGGATCAATGGAGGGGAAGGGAGAGGCCTAGGGGGTCAAATATAAAAAAAAAATTAAAAAAAGGCCATCTGATGATGATAGGGTGATTAAGGTCACGCTAGTTGAGTATAGGTGCTGTGACTCCCGGTAATGTTGGCGGTTTGGTCACGCTGATTAGTTAATTGCCTTTCCTCGAGGAGTTTGTGTTTTAAGTATCTATCTTTTTATTTTTAATCATATAATTTTTTGGTCTTCATATACGTACATACTTACAAACACACCTACCCACCCATATAAATACACACATATACTATATATATATATATATATATATATATATATATATATATATATATATATATATATATATATATATATATATATATATATGCAGAAGAACCACAGGGAAAATGAAAATACGGAATATACACTTAAGTCCTGACTAGTTTTGTGATACTTCCTCAGAGGACTGATTTATTGAGAGAGGTTTCTTTACAATTTATAGGGAAAGCAAAAGTACGAACATACATATAGAGATTTAGAGAACAATGACACTCCCTTACCAGCTACCTAGGCTTGACTCAGGTGTTGAGTAGGAGGAGTCCCCAAGCTCGTTAGACACCTGCTAAAAAGGGTCATTTCTAGTGGCGGGTATATTCTTGTTTTCTTCTTTTTTTACTTTCAGTACAGTTTATTTATATGTCAATACGGTAGCCTTATCTATATAAATACATAAGCAAAACATACACAAACATACATATATATATATATATATATATATATATATATATATATATATATATATATATATATATATATATATATATATATATATATATATATACGATAAATTTTGGGAGAATCCAGACATTGGTGTATCAAAAATATATATGGCTTATTTGAATATGAAGAACACGTAAAAATGTGCAAAATTTATCGTATATATATATATATATATATATATATATATATATATATATATATATATATATATATATATATATGTATATATATATATATATATATATATATATATATATATATATATATATATATATTTGTATGTTTGTGTATGTTTTGCTTATGTATTTATATAGATAAGGCTACCGTATTGACATATAAATAAACTGTACTGAAAGTAAAAAAAGAAGAAAACAAGAATATACCCGCCACTAGAAATTACCCTTTTTAGCAGGTGTCTAACGAGCTTGGGGACTCCTCCTACTTAACACCTGAGTCAAGCCCAGGTAGCTGGTAAGGGAGTGTCATTGTTCTCTAAATCTCTATATGTATGTTCGTACTTTTGCTTTCCCTATAAATTGTAAAGAAACCTCTCTCAATAAATCAGTCCTCTGAGGAAGTATCACGAAACTAGTCAGGACTTAAGTGTATATTCCGTATTTTCATTTTCCCTGTGGTTCTTCTGCATCTGAGCATCACGTTTTCCTGTGATTTTTACGCATATATATATATATATATATATATATATATATATATATATATATATATATATATATATATATATATATACATATACATATATATATATATATATATATATATATATATATATATATATATATATATATATATACAGAGAGAGAGAGAGAGAGATGTATATACTCATCATCATTAGCCGTAACTATTCCACTGCAGAACAGAGGCCTCAGACATACCCTTCCATTCGTGTCTGTTTAGGATCTTTTTGTCCGCATAATTTCTTAGCTCGTCAGTTTATCGTCTTCTCTACCTTCCTCTGCTTCGTTTGCAAACTCTAGGGACCCATTTTGTTCTTATTTTTGCCATCTATTATATGTCCTTGTCATTATAATGCTTTGTGATTAATTTGTTAATATATTCTCCCACTCCGACGAGCAGACCAGTGGGAGAGATTCAAACTCGTTTTCTTACATCGCATTGATCTTTTAAAGGTTTAAAGGTCGCTCATGAATGGCAGAGGCAAGGGACAGAGCTGGAAATAATTAAGTTCTGGAAGGTATAATGTCAAGGTCACGGTCCAGTAAAACATCCAAAATCAACGCAAAAGGTTGAGAAATAAGCTGCCCTGGCGGAGGTCTGCGCTGAGTGCCCCCTCTAGTCATCTAAGATTTGTACTTTCGAAAGCCTATGAACGCTCACGGCATATTTAGCGCGAATCGAATGTGTAGATTTTTTAACTATACTCAATTTTTTTTAATGAGGCGCATTTGCACCGACTCGCAGCAGTGCCCCTTTAGCTCGGAAAAATTTTCCTGCCATCTGATTGGTTAGAATTATCTTGTCCAACCAATCAGCGATCAGGAAACTTTTTTCCGAGATAAAAGGGCACCCCTGCGAGTCGGTGTAAATCTGCCTCACTAAAAAGAATTGACTATATATAAATCACTATTTAATCAATACTTATATAAACTCAAATACAGTATCATGATCGTAATGACAGAGAGGGGGTTTGATCAAGCGAAAGATACATACTTCTTCTTGGAAGGCATCTTTGCCCCATATGTGGTGCATTATTTATCAAGATGGACTGTTAATTACACGGTAAGCACCTTCTCCCCCTCCCCGCCCCCTGTGCCCCCCATGACACTAAGATGTATAAATATCATACCGTATTATTAAGATTTATTTTTTGCACATGGTACGTATTTGTTTAATATTTTTTGCACTAATATTAAAGGTTTAAAGGTCACTCATGAATGGCAGAGGCAAGGGACAGTGACATTGCCCTAGCAACCAGGACAATGCCCTAGAGACTGACCATATATTATATGATTAGCGCCCAAGCCTCCTCTCCACCCAAGCTAGGACCAGTGAGGGCCAGGGATTGGCTGCTGATGACTCAGCTGATAGACCCCCCAACCTTAGCTCACAAGGATGGTAAGGTTGTAGACACTAATGGCACTAACGAGTCTGAGCGGGACTCGAACCCCCGTCTGGCAAACACCAGACAGAGACGTCACCAATCCGGCACCACATATATAATTATATTCATATATGTAAATATGTAAAATTATACACACACTTACACAAACACACCAACACACACACACACACACACACACACACACACACACACATATATATATATATATATATATATATATATATATATATATATATATATATATATATGTGTGTGTGTGTGTGTGTGTGTATGTGTGTGTGTATGCATATATATATATATATATATATATATATATATATATATATATATATATATATATATATATATATATATATTGTATATGATGTATGCACATACATATAATTAGAATGATTCCTTACTCTAACATATAAATGTGTGTATACATGTTAACAAAAACTTTCTATTCGAAAAATCGATTTTGAATGATCATTCTTATGAAGAATGAGTTACTAAATTTATGTAATTTAATAGATTTGAATCTTTTCTGAGTTACTAAATTTATACAGTTACACATATTATGGAATGTAAAATGCCACCTTCTCTAAAATAAAGTTTTTAATGAGATGATCCTACCAGTTTTAACTCATGCATCAGAAACTTGGAGCCTTGCTAAAACTAGCCTTACAACATAAGCTAGTTACAACTCAGTGAGAGCTATGGAAAGAACAATGATGGGAACAACACTAAAATATAGAATAATTGCAACATAATACGAGTGCAGACTAAAGAGGAGGATATTCTAATCTAACAGCATGTAAGAAAAAGAAATGGACATGGACAGGACATATAATGAGAATGAAAGATAATAGATGGACATTAAGAATAATAGAATGGGGCCAAGCAGGGGAAATAAGAGACGAGGGATTAATGAACTAAGAAAGTCTGCTGGTTTTGACTAGCATTGGAAGACAATAAACAAACGGGAGTGGAAGGATTTGTCTGAGGCCTTTGCTCTGCAGTGGACCAGTAATGGCTGTTGATATATATATATATATATATATATATATATATATATATATATATATATATATATATATATATATATATATATATATATATATATATATATATATATAAAATGTTTGACCTGATTTAAAACTTGTTAGAATGTTGATAGTGAAACGAGCGGAAATAAAGACCTGAAATAATTTAACCGACATCAGGGGTGTAGGCTACTATTGTAGACTCCCTGAAGGTCGATTTAGTTGTATCATTTATTTCTAAACAGGTATTGAAACCCATGTGTTTTTTTTTTCGGACGAAAACCTCTTAAGAGTTTCGCAACTGCTAAAACTCGTTAAAGTTTTCACTTGCAAAATTGAAAGAATGCATGATTTCTTATAGTAAATTTTCTTTCAGATTATAAACTCGGGAAAGTTGAGTTCATTAAACTGTTTTAGTACAAGATTCGCCAAATATTTGTTGTCTTGTGAGTTTCTCTCTTTGATTAACAGGGAGGGATTCTAGAATTTACTTTTGTAAGGATAAATTCTTTTGAAAAGTAACGAGGATTCATTCCTATCAATGTTTAGTAGTACGAAATTTGCTTTTCAGCGGCAAACGACTAAAGCGTTTGAGATGGACCCGATTATCCCACCCAAGAGTTGCAAGTTGGGGCGTTTCCAACAGGCTACCACAGTCCACAAACCAGTTTGACATAAATCACTCCTACGCAGGTATGTCAAAATAGTTATTTAGAGCAAAAGTTTTGTCCCCCAGCCCTTCTGCATTCCTATAATGATTACGTTTTCCGTCTTGGATTTCCTTAGGATCTTTTGTATATGTTGTATTCACTTCGTTTCTTGTGTAAATGCAATGTACATTAACCATCGAACTCTTTTCTGGTTTTAATGCTGTAAAAATTGGATTTTCGTCGTGAAGTGATCTGTGAGCATCAATAATTTAAACATATGAAGTTTTGTTCTATTTCTAGTCTTCGACTTTCTTGTTTTTTATGCTTTTCGTTAGATTTCATTTTGTTTACCGATGGTTCTGTGTGAGCATACCTGAGAATCCCATTAAGAAAAAAATCACAAACAATCATAACCCTAATCCGATTCACTACAACTGAGGCTACTTGACATAACCGCATTTCTGTGTAATGTGAAGTCATACTGTGGCCGTTCCATTATAGCAAAAATATGTAAAAATTATAATTTACTATTTTTTTTTATTATCCTTGAAATCTAGTTATTGGATCTTGAATGGATAGTCTACTATGAATATACCGATATCTCCCGGTTGTTAAATCAATACGTAAACACACCAATATTAGTCATTTTAGCAGAGTTAGTGTCGTCATTGCACCTCATGCAGTGCATTATAGGCATAACTACATTACCTTTGCAGAGTCCCTTCGGCCTCTAGCTGCACCCATTTTTTTAACATTCTACATAACAATTATTTCATGCTTCCTTCTTTCATCTTGCTGTTCAGCCGCTTTTAACTTGCCCTCAATGTGCAACTGATGAATCTTCTCCTCGGGTCCCAGACACAGCCCAGGGTCATGGGACACAACTTCTTTAAATCAAATAGATTTTGTTTTTTGTTTTATTGGTGGCCCCGTTTTTTTTTTTTTTTTTTTTTTTTTTTTTTGTATAGGTTTTCATAATGACCACTTGAGAGGATTGCATGAGTTATATGTCCATAATCTTATTCTCG
>NC_090751.1:59007072-59069572 GCF_036898095.1 Palaemon carinicauda
ACCACAGAACCTAACAAACCTACCTAACCTAACCTAGGGGCCCTGTACCCCTACCGGGGGGGGGGGCTTTGCCCCCCCCTGCGACCCCCCCTTATGGCCACAGTAATTTTCAAGGCACCACAGAACCTAACAAACCCACCTAACCTAACCTAGGGGCCCTGTACCCCTACCGGGGGGGGGGCGTGCGACCCCCCCTTATGGCCACAGTAATTTTCAAGGCACCACAGAACCTAACAAACCCACCTAACCTAACCTAGGGGCCCTGTACCCCTACCGGGGGGGGGGCTTCGCCCCCCCTGCGACCCCCCCTTAAGGCCACAGTAATTTTCAGGGCACCACAGAACCTAACAAACCCACCTAACCTAACCTAGGGGCCCTGTACCCCTACCGGGGGGGGGGGGGGGGGGGGCTTCGCCCCCCTTGCGACCCCCCCTTTAACCAGGGGTAAATTTGAATATATATATTTTGTTAAATCACTTCTTACCTTAAACGGAAGATGACGATGAAGATGTGGAAGGTTGTGGTTGACCCTCTTCTGAATCATCAAGTACTGGAATACGTTCAGCCTCTGATTGGGGAGGATACAATTTACTGGCTGCAATAAAAAAATGATGGAGCAGCTCCTCCTCAGGGTATTTATGTATAAAAATGAACCGGGACAAATACTGCCTGAAATATTCGCAACGGTTACCAGGGCGTTGTATCCACTCCTTCAGCTCCCGCCAAAGCCGTTCAATATTTTGTGTATGGGTTTCGGGGTTCGAAGGATTCACAAAATTCTTGGAATGATTTACACTGCGGTGATCGTAACCCAGAGAGGCCAGAGAATTGTAAGACCGCCACTTATCACTCACAATAATGCTGCCCTGTTTAATGTATTTCTGAACTAAAGGGATGAGGGTAGCTGCATCACGCTTTTGCGGTAAAGGGTCAATTAAAGGAACAATAAATGTTTTTTTGGACTCCCTCTCAATACCTCCGAACACCCATATATCACTCAGAGGCCTTCCACGGTCAAACTTCCGTTTACCAAAATGAGATTCGTCAATCTCCACTATTACACCATCACCACCAATAGGCTCTTGGTTATCAAAACAAAATTCAGTTACTTCTGAACAGAAGCTTCTCCAGTCTACACTAGTAGAAGAAGATATACCAAGGCCCTTTATAACAAAATGGTGGTCCCAACACTTATGCAACCAATGGTTGACAAATAAAATTAATTTCCACGGGGGAAGGTGGGACCCGTGCAGAAAAGTTCCCTTAAAATCACTGACAGTGTAATTACACAAACGTCTTTTTCGCGTTTTAGGTATTTTTACAGATTTGGTACAATACCACACATGTCTATCCTCACGAAAATGTAAAGGCGAATCACATTTACCACACTGGACACTTAAAGGTAATACGGAATGCTCCCTTAGAAAACGATTCACTACTTCAGGAGTTCCATTATAATTCCCATGAAATCGGCCGATCACATCAAAATAGGAATAACGACATATTTCACACAACCGTACCGGAGGATCCATGACAGTTAAGTGACGTGTGCTGAAAATATAGAAACCGGAACTTTTGAAAACCGAAAACAAACGACAATCACGGGTTTCTCTCATAATGAAATAGGGAAAAAAACAAAATACTATCGTTTACAATGTTATATTGCACGAAAAACAGATCCTTGAAACAAGACTGAGAGACCAATGAATCGTCCAATAATAACCCTTGAAAAGAACCCAGTAGTATTTAGATTGGAGGAGCGACATTAGTGGGAGGAGCAAATGCGCATTCAAGCAAATATTGTCACATTACGCAATGGGGCGGAGCCAAGTAAGATGAAAACAGACATACAAACGAACAAGAGCTAGGTCCCGTGGCAGCGTAAAGGTATACAGAACACTTAGAAATAAAATGCAGACCTACAATAACTGAAATAATTATCTCTGTAAGTAGACATCAGCGTCAATAATGTATTGAGAGAAAGTTTTTTGTTATCACGTGCTTTACTAGGAAAATATATTAATATAATACATTTCCCAATTTGGTTGAATCTAAAACTTTACCTTTTTCCATATAAGTTTTACTCAATATATAAAAAAGTACAAAAAGGGCACAGAATCTAACAAACCCATCTAACCTAACCTAGTAGTATGACAGGTCACAAACCTCAGGCATTTCCTGAGAATGGTAAAATTCTCCATGTTACGAATGATACACAGAGTTACCAACGGTACGGTGACATTACTAGCGATAGTAATTGATAGATATTTCCATACGTATTTTAAATAATTTTTCCATATAAGTTTTACGCAATATATAATAAGTACAAAAAGGGCACAGAACCTAACAAACCCACCTAACCTAACCTAGGAGTTCCCCGGTCACAAAACACATATAATGACTATTGAGGAATGACTTACCTTTATGAAAAAGACGTCGAAACTTGCGGGTCACGGGAGGGTGAGACTGACGGCTTAACTCCTATGACTAGGATGAGGATGGTTGTGGGGCCAATGTTTATGTAAAAAGTGGTTTGCAAATAGTATTATCTTCCATGGGGGTAGACGACTTTTTCCCAAAAATGTACCTTTATAAGAAGTAACAGTATAACCACAACGACGTTTCTTTTTGGTTTTAGGTATTTGGTTTCGGTATTACAATAAAACACGTGAATGACTTTCCTGTAAGATAGCAGGGAACGGCACTTGGGGCACTGTAAGAGTTGAGGAATTACGTTGTGTGCTTTCAGGAAATTATCAACATTGGTTGATGAATCATAAAAATCACCATGGAATTTAGCAAATGCTTTTAGGTACGGAATACTGCAGCCGTTACAAGTTTCTATAACTACCTCCATCGCAAAATACGAAAAAATAAATCTCACTTGAAATGACGGACACCTTACTAGGACAAAGGTTTCAAGGGAAAAGGATTTGGTGGAAGGGATATGAACAGACCACTCAAAGAGATAAAGGAAGGGGGGTAGGGAAATATCAGTTGACAACCCCCTTGTGTAAACTATGAATACGCATCGGTTCGTGATTGGTTAAGGGAAAAACAACGGAGTCTAGAGGGTAAACATGAATGAACTAAATAGGGAAACTAGTCCAGAGAAAGTATTTATGTGAAACCGGGGAGTGAAAAGGAAATAATAAAAGAAATAAAAACAATATAGGAAGATAAAATGGAATGTATGATAAATAATATTGAATGGGAATATAAAATGAGATGATTTTACCATGAATGAACTGGATAGGCAAACTAGTCCAGAGCAAGTATTTATGTGAAACCTGGGAGTGAAAAGGAAATAACAAAAGAAATAAACCCAATATAGGAAGATAAAATGGAATGTATGATGAATAATATTGAATGGGAATACAAAATGAGATGATTTTGAAAGGTATACGCTAATAAAACGAGTAATTGGAGGGGGAAAAGCTTCTGCACAGGGGGAGGGATTTTTGCGCAGGCCGAAAACTGGTATGCACGAACGTACGTACGTACGGGTGCTAATGTTAGCATGGAATGCTAACATTTGATCTACATCAGACGTTGGCAGCACTGGTTACTGTATTTTTTCATGAAATAATTTTTGCAACGGCACCTCCAAAGTTTATCCAGATATACTGTTTTGTATTTTCCTCTGATTATACTACATTCAAGAAGGTAATGTATAGAGAAGAAAGGGCTTGTTTTACGATTATATATCGTTTCCCCAGTATGTTTTCCCCACCCAAAACCCCAAGATGTATATATATTACTGAAACTATTCATTTGCGACGGGAACGAGTGTCATTTTCGAAGAGAGCGTAATTTTTTCTATAAGAAAAAGTAGTTGTTTTCCAAGGTTACATTGCCCTGTAATACACTACAATAAAACCCTTTTCTCTTTGCAAGGGTAGAAGACTCTTTAGCTATGGTAAGCAGCTCTTCTAGGAGAAGACACTTCAAAATCAAACCATTGTTCTTTAATCTATCTTTAATCTTCCACTGTCTTGGGTTAGAGTTCTCTTGCTTGAGGGTACACCTGGGCACACTATTCTAGGAGCCTTTGTATATCAGCGACCAGTTCCTCTGGCATTGATTAATAATGGACATCAACTAACCTAAACTTTCCCCCCTAACCTAACCTACAAGCCGTGTCCTTACCTGATTACCTGACGGGGCTAGGGGCTAAAGCCTCCCTGCGACCCCCCTTACACTGCCGTATTCTAAGTTAGGCATATAGGTGGCCGCTATCGTACATACTCCCCCTATTCTATCTTATTTTTTCTTCCTCTTGGTTTGTTAAAGTTTTTATAGTTTATATAGGAGATATTGTTGCTGTTCTTAAAATCTTTTAATTTTCTCTTTGTTCTGTAACTGTAGGTAGTAGGGTGGCCAGGGCACCAGCCACCCATTGAGATACTACCACTAGAGAGGTATTGGATCCTTTGACTGGCCAGACAGTAATGCATTGGATCCCTCTCTCTGGTCACGGCTTATTTTTTCTTTGCCTACACTTACACAGAATAGTTTGGCCTATTCTTTACATATTCTCGTCTTTCCTCATACACCTGACAACAATGAGATACTTAACACTTCTTCACCCAAGGGGTTAATTACTGTACTGCAATTTGTTCAGTGTACTTTCCTCTTGGTAAGGGTAAAAGAGACTCTTTAGTTGTGGTAAGCAGCTCTTCTAGGAGAAGGACACTCCAAAATTAAACCACTGTTCTCTAGTCTTGGGTAGTGCCATAGCCTCTGTACCATGGTCTTCCACTGTCTTGGGTTGGAGTTCTCTTGCTTGAGGGTACACTCAGGCACACTAATCTATCTTATTTTTTTTTTCTTTTTCTTCCTCTTGTTTTTTTGAAATGGTGTGTTGGGCAGGCTTAATAGAAGGGATATGGATGCCTGGTGGTTTATCAAGAGGTTGTCTTTTCCTTTTTCTGATTATTTTTCTTCTCAAAACCATCCTTACTGTCCTCCCTTCAGTTGAAGTGGCTATCCTGGAGGGTATTTAGCCTTGCATGGTGTATCGGCTCCTCCATGTTGACCAGTTTTTCCGACTTTTTACTATAGTCTATGGGTATCATCAATCACTTTGTTTATAATTCTGTACGTATTGTTTTTGTTATAATTCTTGTTAATCTAGTTTTTAAGTATGATGTCTCTTTTTTTATTTCCATTAATTCTTATGCTGTCTGGAGACATTGAGCGAAATCCGGGACCAGTACGTCCTAGATTTCGTCAATGTTGTCTTCTGTATTGCAATATTCGTGGTCTTCATGCAAATATCCAAGACCTTAGAGTTGCGTCCAGACAGTATGATATTCTTTTGTGCTCAGAAACTTTGGTTTCTAATATGAGGCACTCATCTGAGCTCCTTATAACTGGTTTTAAGAAGCCAATAATGTTGAAACGTGATGCCATCCCTAGGGCCAGGGGAATGGCGGTGTATATTAGGACCGAGTACCCTGCTTCTCATAAGTCCTGCTATCAATGTGGATGTCATGAGATTCAGGTAATAAAAGTTTGTGGCAGGCATAACAACTTTTATTTGTGTTCGATTTACCGGAATCCAGACATAGATGATTCTGTCTTCTATTGTCTTCTTACCATTATGGCTAAGATACAAGAAGATGATAGAAAGGCTTCTTTTGTCTTTGTTGGTGATTTTAATGCTCACCATAGGGAGTGGTTAAGTTCTATCTCTCCTACCGATCGCCATGGCTTAAGAGCTTTAGACTTTGCCTCTGAATCAGGCTGTGAGCAAATCATAAATGAAGCTACTCACAGGTCTGGTAATTGCTTGGACCTCGTATACACTGACTCCCCTGGCGTTATAACTAGTAAGGTTGGTTCTCCAGTCGGGACATCTGATCATGCCTTGATTTCATTATTAGTGAAGACTGAGCAGCCTATCCCTGATATATCATATTCTTGTAAAATTTATATGAAATCCCAAGCAGACTGGAATGGGATTTTACATGATCTTTTGTGCTTGAATTGGTCACAATTATATAATAGTGTAGATCCTGTTGTCCCTTTGAATGAGAATCTAGTCAACATAATTGATAGGCGTATCCCTTCTCGTGTGCTAAGGTACCGAGTGAAGGACAAACCGTGGTTCAATGATGATTGTAGACATGCTTATTTGGAGAAACAGGAGGCCTATCATCTTTGGAAGGGTAACAGATCAGATTTGACCTGGAACAACTATACTCAGCTTCGAGCTTTTGCTCATAGAGTTTATGCCTCAACTGAAAAGGAGTACAATTTAACCATAAAAGAAACACTTTCTGGTACAACTCAGGAACATAAATGGTGGTCTACCCTTAAATCTGCACTCTTTGGTGTAGATGCAACAGTTCCTCCTTTACTTAAACCAGATGGCTCAGTCACTCACTGTATAAAGGAAAAGGCAACCCTTTTGGCTGATGTTTTTGACAGTAAACAGAGTAATGAAAAACTTGAACTTCCTCATTCCTGTTTTCCTGAGGCTAAACTAACTAGTTTAGCTTTTCGATCTCGTGAGATTAAAGCTCTGTTGGTGGACCTTGATGCTTATGGAGGTGTAGACCCAAATGGTATTTTTCCTTTGTTTTTTTATAAAGACAGCAGATTTCTTAGCTCCAAAGTTATCTGTTATTTTGCGCAAGTTAGCAAGAAGAGGAGCTTTTAGCACTAGTTGGAGAATTGGTAATGTTACTCCTCTATGTAAATGTGTTTGTGGTAGCTCAAATCCCACTGATTACCGCCCAATTTCCATAACTCCCATATTATCTAAAGTTTTTGAACGTTTTCTGGCAAAACGTCTTAATAGGTTTGCTGAAGGTAATCATCTACTCCCTAGTTTGCAATTTGGTTTTCGTAAAGGCCTTGGAGCATGTGATGCCTTTCTCACAATCTCCAATGCTGTATAGAAATCCCTTGATTGTGGTTGGGAAGTTCGTATGATTGGCCTAGATTTTAGTGCTGCCTTTGACCGTGTTAATCATGAGGCCCTTGTTTTCAAACTGAAACAGTTGGGAGTGGGTGGGTCGTTTCTTAGCATTATTATTGATTTTTTAAGTAATAGATCTCAAAGAGTTGTTGTTGATGGGCACCATAGTGATTATAGGAATGTGATATCCGGTGTTCCACAGGGTAGTGTTCTTGGCCCATTACTTTTCATACTATATACACATGACATGTGGTTTGGCCTAGAAAACAAGCTTGTTGCATATGCAGATGATGCTACTCTCTTTGCATCAATTCCATCCCCTGAATGTAGATCTAGGGTTGGTGAATCCCTCAATAGAGATTTAGCTAGAATTAGTGCATGGTGCAAATTATGGGGTATGAAGTTGAATCCTAACAAAACTCAAAGTATGATTGTAAGTAAGTCAAGGACGGTGGCTCCTCAACATCCGGATCTCAGTATTGATAATGTTTCTTTAAATATGTATGACTCTTTCAAAATCTTAGGTGTGATTCTCGACAGTAAATTTACTTTTGAGAAACATATAAGGTGTGTGTCTTCTTCAATTGCACAAAAAATAGGCTTATTGAGAAAGTCTTTCAAGATTTTCGGTGATCAATCTATTCTGAAGAAGTGTTTTAATTCTTTCATTCTACTTTGTTTTGAGTATTGTTCTCCTGTCTGGTGTTCAGATGCTGATTCTCATCTTAATTTGTTGGACAGAAACTTACGGTCTATTAAATTTCTTATTCCTGATCTAGATATTAATCTCTGGCACCGTCGTTCAATTAGTTCATTATGCATGTTGCATAAGATTTTTCAATATTAATCTTACCCGATGATCATGTAGCTGTCAACTCTGTTGCCCGACAGAAATCTAAGGTCGGGATACGCCAGCGATCGCTATACAGGTGGGGGTGTACACAACAGCGCCATCTGTGAGCAGGTACTCAAGTACTTCTTGTCAACAAGAACTCAATTTTTCCTCTGTCGTGCCACAGGCAAGACCTACTAAATACGCCGTCCCTAACTGGATTTGTTTTCACAACTTTTTGGTGAAGTACACTATTCCAGTTTTGAGCTTTCGCTATGCAGGGGTTTTATCTTCATTTCAAAACTTGAACTCGTTTTGGATAGATTTAATTATGGTGACGAAGAGAGTATGGACTCTCTTTCGCTTTTAAATGGCCGACCCTTCCCTTAGACGGAAGTGTTGGTGACGAAGAGAGTATGGACTCTCTTTCACTTTTAATGACCGACCCTTCCCTTAGACGGAAGTGTGTTTAGGTTTTTGGTAATTTTGCTTAACAAGTTATAGATTTATTTTATATCTCTCCGCCATTTATAGGCCTCTTCGATTAACTTTCCATTTATTATAAACTTATAATAATTAATTTTTATGTTTGTTTATATGCGACCTTTCCTAATAGTAGGCGGTCCTTACTTGGAACCGAAGTTAATTAACATTGAGCCCGTCATATCGTATTTCCTTTTAAGAATTTATGCTTTTTTAATTTTAATGTTTTTGAAAGAATTTCTTTGATAGTCTCGTACTGTTTTCAAAGATGAACTAACGTTTAGTTTAGTCTCCGCAGTTGTTGACGTTCAGAACGTTCAACATGCGCTCTATCGTTACGATAGAGAGAGAGTATTTCACGGTTTCACGTTGCAGTAAGAGTAAACCGATTCTAGCGTTTCGTTCATTCTTTCTTAGCTTAAATGGTTTTAATTCTAATAAAGGAACTTTTTATTTGGGAAACCTTTCAGGTTTTTTCCTTTAAAAAATAATATGTTTTAACGATATATAATTGGGCTCATCTCTCAGGTTCTAAGTCAAGAGAGAGAGAGAGAGATAGAGACGGAGGGAGAGAGAGGAGAATAAACGTTTCGTTCAAGCGGGTAACGTTGTTCTCGTTTTTTTTACTCTTTTCCCTAGTCGCTATAGGGGAAGAAGGTAAAACGTTTCTAGAGTTTTATTCTTGTTCCCAGGCTTTATGCGGTGAGAGATTTTAAACGTAGTTTATTTGATCTAGTGTTTAGTCTCTTTTCCAGCCACTGAATTATTTATCTTTCATTATGTTTTTCTGTTACATTGTAAAACTGTTTTCGCAATTACTACCTTTTAATGAAGGATAGGATTGCGTGTTTCAGGTACAAATCACTTAAAGTTTCGAGTTCAGTGAAATAAGTGCAAACAGAAAATCAAAAGTGATAAAGTGATATGCGCAAAGTGTTACAGTGTTGCGTTCGAGGGTTCGTCTGTTCGTGCCAGTTGTTCACCTAGTCCGATACCTCTTACAAGCTCCCAAGCCCAGGGGAGAAGTAAAGTCGAAGGACTTATGGGTTCCACAGGCCTTGATCGACGAACAGACGTTTCCCTCCGTGGTTTCGGGTGTATCTACACATGTTGCCGACGTGATCCCCCCACCCACACAAAGACGAGAGAGCCCATTTATTCCTCGTCTGCGGAAGAGGTTTCTCGCAGAAACCATGGACCAAATCTTGCAGCTTTTAAGTGCAAGTCGGTCCCTTCCGCGCAAGTCCAACAGCCTAGGTGTAGCCACTGGGTCAGTTCGGACTCGCTCCAGTCATCCGACGACTGCACACCTCCCAAGAGAGGCAAGGTGGTACCGCAACAGGCAGTAACTCCGTCTGTTGCCGCACCAGCTGTTTTAGACCCTCAGTCACAACGGACAGTAGCTCCGTTTGTTGCCGTCTTTCATAGACCCTAGTGGTCCATGCTGCAGACTATACAGTCTCAGCTTGCTCCTTCATGCAGGAGTATCGTGCTGAGAAGGTTGACAATGCACCTGTTAATCTACAACCTGCCACGGTTGTGTGCTCAGCAGATACTGCGGCTGCCTGCTCCCACACTCCACCTGTGAGAGCTCCACCTCCGATGCGCAGTCGACCCTGCCAGACGCATGTTCATGCTGCACCCTCCATTGACATGCGTGAGCTACCGCATCAGCAGTGGGAAGGTGCTGTAGAGCTGCCGTGTTTTGACACAATGCGGCATGCTCCGCAACCCATGCGGCATGCTCCGCATCCCATACGGCATGCTCCGCAACCCACGGCAGTCCCTCCCACGCACCAGCACTCCGCTTTTGTTGTTGCCAGCTCCCACACTCCGACTGCGGAGAAGGTTGACGATGCACCCGTGGGCCTACAGCCTACCACGGTTGTGCGCCCGGCATGGCTGCCTGCTCCCACACTCTTGTTGTGAGAGCTTCTCCACCCATGCACAGTCAACCCTGCCAGATGTATGATGACTCCCACAGACACACGGAGCACTCCGTTGCCGTGCGTGAGCTACCACAAGCTGTCGTGTTTTGACACGGTGTGTCAGCCTCCGCAACACACTGTGGTTACCGCCACTCGCCCGCAGCAAACTAGTCAGTCAGGAGTTGAGGCTTCCCCACACAACTTTGGTTGTTGCCAACTCACAGACTGTCAAACAGTTACATGACGTTGCCTTCTGGTCTGCTACTAATACACCAGTGCTGTATGTCCTCACGCTCCTGTTGTGGTTGACAGTTCACAGACTGTCAAGCAGTTTCATAACGTTGCCTTCTGGTCTGCTGCTTTTGCACCAGTGAAACCCTCACTG
This sequence comes from Palaemon carinicauda, assembly GCF_036898095.1. Lineage (NCBI taxonomy): Eukaryota > Metazoa > Arthropoda > Malacostraca > Decapoda > Palaemonidae > Palaemon > Palaemon carinicauda. The sequence goes on from NC_090751.1 coordinate 59,017,629, forward strand.
AGATAACCTAGCTTTTCTCGGACATGGTTCCTGTAGATGAGAAAGTGCTGTTCTCCCTCCTTCTGATATTCCCTTGAGGACTCTGTCATTTGGAGAGGAGCCTTAAGCTGCTTAGCCTCCTATGGACTTTAATTAAAGCATAACATGCTTCCAGGGAGGGTAAATGGTTCCGCTTCAGTCGCTAACCCCGTCTGTTGCCACACCTGCTCCCATAGACCTTGGGCTTTGTTGCAAGACATGCAGTCCAAGCTTAGTCCTTGATAGAGGATTTTTTACGGAGAAGAACCTTCTTGCCAATGACCTTCCTACCGGTTGGTTGTACGCCCTGTTGACGCTGAGGTATCCTACTCACGTCCGCCAGTTGAGATGGTTCCTCCACCGGTGCGACCCAGCGTGGGTTGCCAGTCGCACGTTGACGTTAAGCTACTTTCGGAGGTGGTTGTGGACGTTCAGTGTGTCACTGGGAAGACGTTCAACAACCAGCAGAGGTGACTTGTTGTGACGCAGTGCGTCAACCTCAGCAACCCATTAAGGGGTTGTCTGCACTACCCAGACAGTCTAGACAGTTTCGGGTTGTCGCTGTACTTCCTCGCATCCCCATGGTTGACAGTTCACAGACTGTGCAGCAGTACCATGATCTTGTGTCCGGCTCCGTCATGCATCCACCAGTGCGACCGGATTCAGCGAGTCAGACGTTGCCCACTCCGTTGCCGTTTCCTCATCAGTTTCGGATGAGGAACCCTCTGATCAGGACATGGCTGAACAAGACGATCAACCCCCAGCCCTGTTATCCATCCAGAAGATGCTGAAGAAGGAATACGGCCCTGTCAGGCTGTGGATGAGTCTGGTTAGGACTCTGTCATCCGTGGTTCAATTGGTGTCACTTGGAAGACTACACCTCCGTCCTCTTCGGTTTCATCTAGCTCTTCACTGGAAAAGGACAAGACGCTAGAAGCGGTCTCGATCCCGGTTTCCGGAAGATAAGTCTGGTCTAACTTGATGAAAGGACTTTTTCAACCTTTTATAGGGTCTTCCCCTGACTGTTCAGACTCCCAACCACGTTCTCTTCTCAGACGCATCGGACGTAGGCTGGGGTGCGACCTTAGGCGGTAGGGAATGCTCGGGATTATGGAACTCGAGTCAAAGGACAATGCATTTTAACTGCAAGAAGCTTCTGGCAGTACATCTGACCTGGAAAAGCTTCAGGTCTCTCCTTCAAGGCAAAGTAGTGGAGGTGAACACGGACAACTCCCTGCTTTGATGTTCATCTCCTAGCAAGGAGGGACCTACTCTCTGACATGGTGCGAGTTCGCTAGTGACCTCCTCTCCTGTTCAACAGGTCTAGACTTTTCACTAGTAACAAGTTTCTTCCAAGGCAACTTGAATGTCTTAGCAGATTGTCTCAGTAGGAAGGGACAATAATTCCAACATATTGGACCCTCCACAAAGATGTATGCAAGAGACTTTGGGTCACCTGGGGCCAGCCAACCATAGATCTCTTCGCAACCTCGATGTCCAAGAGGCTCTCAATACTTTGCTCACCTATCCCGGACCCAGCAGTGGTTCTTTTAGATGCCTTTCTACTAGATTAGTCTCATCTAGATCTATATGCATTCCCTCCGTTCTAGATTGTCAACAAGGTACTGCAGAAGTTCGCCTCTCACGATGGGACAAAGTTGACACTAGTTGCTTCCCTCTGGCCCGCGAGAGAATAACTTACCGAGGTACTTCGATGGCTAGTAGACGTTCCCAGAACTCTTCCCCTAAGGGTGGACCTGCTACGTCTGCCACGCGTAAGAAGGTACTCCAAGGCCTCCACGCTCTTCGTCTCACTGCCTTCAGAGTATCGAAAGACTCTCGAGAACTAGAGGTTTTTCGAAGGAGGCAACCAGAGCGATTGTTAGAGCAAGGGGAACATCCACCCTTAGAGTCTACCAATCGAAGTGGGAAATCTTCCGAAACTGGTGCAAGTCAGTATCCGTATCCTCGACCAGTACCTCTGTAACTCAAATAGCTGACTTCCTCTTATATCTGAGGAAAGAGCGATCTCTTTCAGCTCCCACTTTCAAGGGTTACAGAAGCATGTTGGCATCAGTCTTCCATCACAGAGGCTTAGATCTTTCCAACAATAAAGATCTACAGGACCTCCTTAAGTCTTTTGAGACCACGAAGGAGCGTCGTTTGGTTACACCTGGTTGGAATTTAGACGTGGTTCTAAGATTCCTTATGTTAGACAGGTTCGAACCACTTCAATCAGCCTCCCTGAAAGATCTCACCTTTAAGACTCTTTTCCTGATATGCTTAACCACAGCTAAAAGAGTCAGTGAGATTCATGCCTTCAGCAAGAACATCGGATTTTCATCCGAAACGGCTACATGTTCTACATCTTGGTTTTCTAGCCAAACACGAGCTGCCTTCTCGGCCTTGACCAATATCGTTCGATATTCCAAACTTATCGTATGGTTGGAAATGAACTAGAAAGAGTATTATGTCCTGTAAGAGCTCTTAAGTTCTATTTTAAAAACCTTTACGAGGCCCGTCTGAAGCTTTATGGTGTTCAGTTAAGAATTCATCTTTGCCTATGTCAGAGAATTCTTTATCCTATTATTTTCAGACTGTTAATACGAGAAGCTCATTCCCTTCTGAATGAGGAAGACCAAGCTTGGCTGAAGGTAAGGACACACGAAGTTAGAGCTGTCACAACTTCCGTGACCTTTAAACAAAATAGATCTCTGCAAAATATATTCGACGCAACCTTTTGGAAAAGCTAATCAGTGTTCGCGTCTTTTATCTTAAGAATGTCCAGTCTCTTTACGAGAACTGCTACACTCTGGGACCATTCGTAGCAACGAGTGCAGTAGTGGTGGGGGCTCCACCACTACAATTCCCTAATTCCAGAACCTTTTTAATCTTTCTCTTGAAATATTTTTGGGTTGTCCGGAAGGCTAAGAAGCCTTCCGCATCCTGGTTGATTTGGCGGGTGGTCAAATTCTTTCTTGAGAAGCGCCTAGATTAGAGGTTGTGATGAGGTCCTTTAGTATGGGTTGCAGCCCTTCATACTTCAGCACCTAGGAGTCGCTCAGCATCCTAAGAGGATCGCTAGGCTCAGTAAGGAAGACGTACTTAAAAAGGCAGAGTAATGGTTCAAGTCGACTTCCTTACCAGGTACTTATTTATTTTATGTTTGTTATTTTGAATAACTGCTAAAATGAGATACGGGATACTTAGCTTCTAATGTTAACATGTATGCTGGTCTCCACCCACCACCCTGGGTGTGAATCAGCTACATGATCATCGGGTAAGATTAATATTGAAAAATGTTATTTTCCTTAGTAAAATAAATTTTTGAATATACTTACCCGATGATCATGAATTTAAGGACCCTCCCTTCCTCCCCATAGAGAACCAGTGGACCGAGGAGAAAATTGAGTACTTGTTGACAAGAAGTACTTGAGTACCTGCTCACAGATGGCGCTGTTGTGTACACCCCCACCTGTATAGCGATCGCTGGCGTATCCCGACCTTAGATTTCTGTCGGGCAACAGAGTTGACAGCTACATGATCATCGGGTAAGTATATTCAAAAATTTATTTTACTAAGGAAAATAACATTTTTCATAACTCTGACCATCCTTTATATTCAGATCTCCCTGGACAATTCTATCCTGTTCGTAACACTAGGCAGGCAGTTAATTCTAATAGCCAGGCCTTCTCCATCACGAGGCTCAATACTACGCAGTACTCTAGAAGTTTTATTCCAGCTGTTACCAAGTTGTGGAATGATCTTCCTAATCGAGTGGTCGAATCAGTAGAACTTCAAAAGTTCAAAGTTGGAGAAAATGCTTTTTTGTTGACCAGGCGGACATGAGTCTTTTTATAGTTTATTTATGACATATTTGTTTTTGATGTTGTTAATAGTTTATATACGACATGTGTTTTGACATTGTTACTTATTTTAGAATAATTTATTGTTAATTTGGTTTCTTCATTTATTTATTTCCTTATTTCCTTTCCTCACTGGGCTATTTTTCCCTGTTGGAGCCCTTGGGCTTATAGCATCTTGCTTTTCCAACTAGGGTTGTAGCTTGGATAGTAATAATAATAATAATAATAATAATAACTGGAATACAAACCACGCTATTTAAAGTGGGTATTACTTTCGGCGTAGCCATTCAAATTTTAACGAGGGTTTACTACCCCACCGCTAGTTAGCGGGGGGTATGGAGGATAGTTAGCTACCCTCCCCCCTCACACACCTGTGTGGTAAGCTCACTTTGCTTAGAGGTAGGACTTCATGGGGGACAGGGCTGGCGGGCAAGTTTGATTAAATAGCTAAGGTTTGTATAGTTAGGAAAAATACAAATTATCTCCGAATTTGTCATTTGTTCTGTAACTGGAATACAAACCACGCTATTTAAAGTGGGTGACTTAACCCTTAGGAAGGGTGGAATAAGTCCCAGCCATACTGGCTTTTGGCTTTGCCCGGGGACTCATTATCTGAGTGTGTCAGCACTCAACAATAAAAAGTCCCTGCACCTCGCTCGCATCTTGCAATGCAAGGGCTGCGGCATACATAAGCTGTGTGTGAAGGATTATGTGTGACGCGTCCTAGGAAGTTGACCTGAAGTTCTTTAGATGGAAAACTTTAGGCTAGGACTTTCCCAATACCACCTCGTCAGGGTATGGGGACGTGACATTATTAACTTAATACTAGGAACACAAGGAAACATGGTTTATCCGCAGTAGTTTGAGGTCAGCTGTGCAGAGAACCCAGGATGCTGCTTTCCCCAAGAGAAGGGAGGATGAAGAAAAGAATATGGGCCAGACATAACTTTTCTTTCATGCAGACTAAAACTGGGTAACAATGCCCTCAACCCTCTGCTACTTGTCCATTAAGGAGCCTGAGGTTTAAACCAGCTGTTGTGCAGCCACCACAGAGCCGATAGAGAACGTATCGAGCCTCCTGTGGGTCACGTCTTGCAGGTAGTGGGCTGTGAAGGTTGTCTGATGCTTTCACACTCCTGCTTGTAGAACCTGCGTCACTGAGTAGTTCTAATTGAAGGCCAGGGGCGTAGCTACGCCCCTGACATCATGCGCTCTAAGGCGACATGACGGAGGAGGGTCAGGATTCAGGGACAGATGGATCGCCCTACGAATCCATGCCGAGATGGTATTCTTGGTGACCCTCCTCTTTGTTCTCGCAGTGCTCACAAACAAAGTTTGCACTTGGGGACAAATGCAGCCGTTCTTTGAGATATAACCTCGGACTCCTTACTGGACACAGTAGGGGAAGGTCTGGGTCATCTGTTACAGAACGAAGACTCGAAATCCGAAAAGAGTCGAATCGAAGATCCGGCACTCCCGGATTCTGTCTCAGCCACAAACTCAGAGATGAATATGGAAGTTACCTCCCCTCATCCCCTTGCATGGGCAATGTCAACGAGAGACCATGAAGTTCACCGACTTGCTTGGCCGAGGCCAATGCTAGTAGGAACACCGCCTTCTAAGTTAGGTGGCGATCTGAAGCCTGGCGAAATGGTTCGTAGGGAGGTCTTTTAACCCTTTTACCCCCAAAGGACGTACTGGTACGTTTCACAAAACTCATTCCTTTACCCCCATGGACATACCGGTACGTCCTTGCAAAAAAATGCTATAAAATTTTTTTTTTTCATATTTTTGATATTTTTTTGAGAAAATTCAGGCATTTTCCAAGAGAATGAGACCAACGTGACCTCCCTATGACAAAAATTAAGGCTGTAAGAGCAATTTGAAAAAAATATACTGCAAAATGTGCTGGGGAAAAAATAACCCCTTGGGGGTTAAGGATTGGAAATTTCCAAAGAGCCTAGGGGTAAAAGGGTTAAGAGGCCTGAGACCTCGAACCATATTCCATGGAGGAGGTCTCACTTCCTTCTGAGGGCAGGTAAGATCATATCTTCGTCTGAGTAGGGAAAGTTCCAGCGAGGGAGAAATATCCACCCCTTTGAGCCTTAAGGCTAGACTTAAGGCAGAGCGATAGCCTTTCATTGCCGAGACTGAAAGGCGCATTCTTCCCGCAAATATACGAAGAACTCCGCTATTGCTGGAATAGTGGTATCGAGTGGAGAGATACCCCTCATGACTCCAACCACAGGAACTCGCCACTTTGCCTGGTAGACCCCTGCGGATGATGTACGCAGGTGTCCAGACATCCCGTTCGCAACTCGTTGCGACAATCCTCTCTTAGCGAGGAGATGCTGGATAGTCTCCAGGCTTGAGGTCGAAGCAAAGCTACGGCTTTGTGAAAGATGTTGGGATGTGGTTGTTTGAATAGGTTGTGCCGTAGAGGGAGTTCTCTCGGAAGTTCCGTTAGGAATTGCGGAAGGTCCGGAAACCATTCCGCGTGATGAGCCACAAAAGGGTCATCGAGAGATTGACCGATATTTTGGTCTTGTTGAGCATCCTTCTCATCAGACAGAACGAGGGAAAAGCTTACATGTCGGTGCTGTCCCACCGTTGTTGGGAGGCATCTTGCCAGAGTGCCTTGGGATCTGGGACTGGGGCGGCAATACAGCGGGAGCTTGAAGGTCAGCGCTGTAGCGAACCGATCCACAGTCGGGTAACCCCACAAAGTCAGGACTTTGTTGGCTACTGGATAATCCGAGGACCACCCGGTACTCATTATCTGAGAAGCTCTGCTTCGACCGTCGGCGAGTACATTCCCTTTGTCTGGGATAAAGCGAGCCGATAGAGGAATAGAGTGGACTTTGGTCTATCTCAGTATCTCTACTGAGAGATGGGATAGCTGCTTGAAAAGGTACCTCCTTGCTTGTTGATGGAAGCCACTACTGTGGTGAAGTAGCTCATCACATCACAGAGTGATCCGCCAGGTCCTTGTTGGAACTGTTGAAGGGCCAGGAAGAAGGCCTTCATCTCTAGCAGATTTATATGGAAGCACTTTTCCGATTCTGACCACAGGCCTGAGGTCCTGTGGTACAGAATGTGCCCCCCCCCCCTTCCTTTGAGGTGTCCGAAAACAGCATCCAAACCGGAGGAAGGAACGAGAAGATCCATTTTCCTTCGTAGGTTCTCGCTTGTCATCCACCACTGGCGATTCGTCCATTCTGCAGGATCCATAGGGATCATGGTGTCCGGGGAATCGCAGCCTAGATTCCACCAGGACCTGAGTCGCCCCTGGAGAGACCTCATCCTCAGGCGACCGTAGAGAACTAGATGAGACAAGGGTGAAAGGTGACCGAGGAGACGTAACCACGATTGGGTTGGAAGCTCTTCTCGTCTGAGGAAAGGGCTTGCGACTCTTCTCAGCCTTGCAATCCTGTCGTCTGATGGAAAGGCGTTATGGAGATTGGTGTCTATAATCATGCCTAGGTGAACCAGTCATTGATTGGGCAGCAGAGCGGACTTCTCGAGACTTACCATGATCCTTAGATCCTGGCAAAGTCGTAGAAGTTTGTCTCGGTGTCAAAGAGGGAATGACTCCGAGTCTGCTAGGATCAGGCAGTCATCCAGATAATGGAGGAGACGGAAGCCGATCCTGACTGCCCATGATGAAATTAGGGGGAACAGTCCGGTGAGACCCTGTGGTGCTGTGGAGAGACCGAAACACGGCACCTTGAACTGGTACTCCTTGTAGTCTATGCTGAATCCTAAGTACAGTACTTCCTTGAAGACGGATGGACTAGGATCTGGAAGTACATGGCCTTCAGGTCCAGAATACACAAGAAGTCTTGCGGTTTACTGCCAGACTGAGTGTGTCTGCGGTCTCCACGCTGACCGAAGTATGCTTTAATCTGGACCTCTGCCCACAGAGTTCGCCGCCTTGCTGATCCCATGGCAAGGGTATTAAATGACACCGGATTCGTCCTCCGGGGAGGTAGAGGTGTTGTGAACAGGACGCGATATCCCTGACAGATTACGGAAATTGTCCAGGAAATGGCCCTGAGTTGCCGCAACCTGTCTGCACAACCTTGTAGTCATCACGCCACTGGCCGACATGCTGGGGAACTGGCAATCCTAGCGTTTGCGGCCTTGGTTGCTCCTTCTAGGATTCTTCCCTCCCCTGAGGGACTAAGTGCCTTTCTTGTCCTTGACCGGAAAGGGCTTGGATCCCACTGTCTTAGCTGCCGTTGTTTTGGTGGACGTGGTTGCTGAGGTGCTGGAGGGTTATAGGGCTTGAATGTCAAAGCCCCATATAGGAGGGAGTCTTGGTGACTTCCTACACCTCTCTGCCACCTGCTTCACGTCCTTAGGCTCAAACAGGTTCGTTCTCATAGCGAAAGAATGTCTGAGCCTGTAGATTTTGGTGCTAGGGGACTCCCGTCACTGTCTTGGAGTCCTATGACTCCCTCCCGGGAGGGATGCAGGACTCCAACCACGACGGAGGCAGGCTCTTCTCCACCCCTATTCGAGAAGACTTTACCGCGCTAGGTGGGATTTCCCTTAATGGTGTGATTGGGGAACGTCTCACCTCCTGTGACTCTTCTGAGGGCGCGAAAACTTTTGTCCGAAGATGAGGGAGAAAAGTCTGAGGGGGGAGAGTGCCTGCCTCGAAGACTTACGAGGAGACAGCTACGACCTCGTAGAAGTTACCTCGTCCGAAACGCCTCTTTTCCTCATCGGGGAAGTGGATGTAGCCAAGGATTTGTGGCTCAACTCGGAGAGAACAGCTTAAAAGCCTGTGCTACCGCTCTGATTAGTGTCCCAAACCAGGCTGCCGGCTGACGGCTGCGCTGTCAGACACTCCTTTTACACTCCTTTTGGAGGGGAAATCGCCTGTAAAAAGATAAGGAAGGCATGTCCCTGGACCTTTCTGGAACCTTCCCCCCCACCGGCAAGCGCGCTGTTCTGTGTTGGGGGGGGGGGATGTGGCGATGTGGCCCTTACCGCGCGATGTCCGGCAGCCTCGCGCGGGGGAGGGTATTGGTGATTGCACTAGGGAGCGCGCTGGCGCTCGAGCGATGGGGAATACCCTGGAGTCGCAGGCGAGAGACTGTCGAAGCGCTGATGCAGGCGCGCGGGAATACCTTGGGCTCGCGCACGGGAGACTGCTGAAAACGCTCGCGCGCGGGCGAGACTTCATAGAGTACGCAGGAATCATATTGATGTGCAGGATCAGAATGAAGAGCCCGTGTTGACCAGAATGTTGGAGCGTGCTGCATCGCGTAAGAGTTTGTTGGCGCGCGCGTGCGCGGACAACCATCGGTGCGGGCGAGCGCGCAAGACTATTGGCGCACGCGCGGGAGAACATCGGTACACGCGCGGGAAGAAGATCGTTGGCGCTTGCGCGCATAAGAAGATCGTCGGCGCTTGAAGATCGCCGGCGCTTGCGCGCGTAAGAAGATCGTTAGCGCTTGAAGATTGTCGGCGCTTGCGCGCTCAAGAAGATCATCGGCGCTCACGCGCGGGAAACCATCTGTGCCCGCGCGCGGACGATCGTCAGCGTTTACGCGCGTACGAAGATCGTCAGCGCTTGCGCGCGAAAGAAGATCGTCGGCGCTTGAAGATTGTCGGTGCTTGCGCGCGTAAGAAGATCGTCGGCGCTTGAAGATTGCCGGTGCTTGCATGCGTAAGAAGATCGTTGGCGCTTGAAGATTGTCGGCGCTTGCGCGCTCAAGAAGATCGTCGGCGCTCGCGCGCGGGAAACCATCGGTGCCCGCACGCAGACAATCGTCAGCGCTTACGCGCGTAGGAAGATCGTCAGCGCTTGCGCGCGAAAGAAGATCGTCAGCGCTTGCGCGCGAAAGAAGATCGTCGGCGCTTGAAGATTGTCGGCCGTAAGAAGATCGTTGGCGTGAGAAGATCATCGATGAGCACGCGCGCGCTAGTGCGCTAGGAAGCAGGGTCAGCTGACAGGACGATCAGGAACTGGGATGTGTCCTTAAAAAGGGGCGGTCATCCCTCAATGAGGACCGTAGGCTGGACTGCTTCAGAGTTCAGAGCCGAAGTCTTTCGTTGCAGTGCAAGGTTGAGCTGGAAGATCGGTAGGTCAGCTGGCTCAACACTGGAAGATCTGCTTGATACTCCGAGGAAGGGTCTCTATGAGAGACCTTTCCCGCGAACGGGAGAGGTGCCCTTCGTAGAAGAGACTAGGAGACACTCGCAGGCTGAATCACTGGTGAGCGCCTGTGAGCTATCTCAGGAAACTCCGACGATGTGCACTGATGCGCAGGTGAACGTTGGAGTGCATTCCCTGGAACAGGATGTCTCTGGATGGCAGTCTCAGGAACACCAGGCGAGCACTTGCGCGCGAGCGCGCACGCGCAGGGGATACCTGGTGCTTAAGGGACTTACTCACAATGTGAGAAAGCCCCTTTTGTCCTGAAGGGACCGGTGCCCGTTGGATTACGGGGTGCGAGGGCGCCCACAGTGTCAGCAGCCAGGAACGGAGACGGCAGGTCAGTAGGTCTAGGAGATGGCTTGTCTAATCAGGAACAAACCTCCGAAGAGGGGCCTCTCTGAGTGGCCTCTCTCGCGAACGAGAGAGGCGAACACTTCGTAGAAGAGACTGAAGACACTGGTGATGGCGCCCCTTAGGGCCGTTGGATCAGCAAGCTGACCTATAAGGAGCAATCCTCCGAAGAGGAGTCCTTAAGAGTGGCCTCCCTCGCGAACGAGAGAGATCAACAGACTGATCCTGCAGCTGCTCAGCCCCATGAGCATAGCTGCAGGTGCAACCGCTCAGCCCCAAGAGCATAGCCACCTGAAGTTTTCATGCGCCCAGCCTTACAACCGCTCAGCTCCTTGAGCATGGTTACAAGTGCAGTAGCTCAGCACCTAGAGCATAACCGGCTGAGGACCACGAAAACCCATCCAGGAATATTAAGGTATGAGAAGTTCCCCCTCTGCAGAGGGAAGCTCTCACACCTGGGAAGGGAACCTCCCTCGGAAGGGAAGTTACCTACCCCTGGAGGCGAACCTCCTTAGCGTTCTAAGATGAACTGAAGAGCTGACAGTTGTCATGGGAGGACTTCTAAGAGAAGGGAAAATGCCCATGACGATGTCCTAGAGAGAAGGCAGCGACAGCAGACTCCCCAGGCACAAACAGGACATCTCTGCTTCGTTGGCACACTTTAGTCAAACGAAGAAGAACTGCATAGTTAACTGGGAAAATAAAGTTAAATAATTATTTAACAGAAATTCCCCCGGAAGCAACTCCGAAGAGTAACCCCGAGGGAAAAGCAAAACATAAGAATTAAAAATTAAGTATGCGCCCTCCTCCCCCAATGACATTCACGGGAGAAATGGGAGGGCGGAGAACTGTAACAAAAACAGAATTATAAGTATGTAATTCATCTAAGAATGATCACAAATAGTAAGAACCACTGACCCCCGAAGGGAAGTATTCTCCACAGAGAAGCTGAAAAGTTGAAAATACAATTAGCTTTAAAAATAATTGAGACAAATAAACGGAATAGCAACCCAACCCGCAACGGGAAAGGAGTTTCCGTAATAGTACGTAGTAGTAGTAGTAGTAGTAGTAGTAGTAGTAAGGGGTGAACGACCTCGAGTAGAGAGAGAGACCGTAGGCAAATTAAACTCCCACATTCCCTTCGCTGAGAATCCAAGTTCCCCGTAGGAAAGGAGGAACAGCGAAGATAATAGATGAATGAAGAAAGTCCAGCGATGACGATTCCCTACGGCGGCCGAGTTAACGGAAAAGCCGAAGGAAAAACCGATGGACCAAGAGGGAGAGGCCGTACCCCACGACGTGGAACCGTAGTGGCCTATCACTACGCCGGTGACGTTGTCGTACACTACACACACAGCACAAACATTGAAAAGAAAACTCACTACATTTCTATACACAAATATATACATAAACATAAAGAATGTTTATATATATATACTGTATTACAAGTATAAGAAAAAGTAAGTACAGTGATGCCTCAGGATACAAAAGTAATCCGTTTAGGATACGGTTTCGTATCCTGATTTTTTCGTATCCTGGGTCGCGTTTTACATGTAAATAGCCTAATCCGTTCCAAGCCTTACAAAAAGTCACCTTTTCTTTCATAAACATGCTAAAACTGTAGTAATAAACATGCAATGCAGCCATTTCTATCATTCAATAATTAACCCAACCGTTAAAAACAGCCTAATCCATTCCAGAAACCACCATGAGATTATTCAATAATGTAGTTATAGCCTAGTTATCCCCTCCAAGCCCTAAGAAAACGGGCCATTTTCTTTACTACTGTATAAAAGTTATGGTACTGTATGTAAAGCATTTGGATCAGTGAAGGTGTATTGTTACCTGTACACCTAAATTAAGGGTTGATACCCTGAAAAAAAAGGTACTGTACTCTCGGCGACGAGTTGGGATCTTGTAAGCTTTTCGTATCCTGAAATTTTTTTTGTATACTGGGGCATAAAACTCTTTGTATCGCTTTATGTATCCTGAATTTTTCGTAAGCAGAAACTTTCGTATCTAGAGGTATCACTGTACTGTAAAAAGACAAAAAGCATTAATGGCTGTCAAAGAGGCGAGGGTGAAAGCGGACACGTCCGATCACCACCCTAGCCAAAGTAAAAGTGAGCTTACCACACAGGTGTGTGAGGGGGGAGGGTAGCTAACTACACTCTCTAACCCCCCCCCCCCGCTAACTAGCAGTGGGGTAGTTAAACCTCGTTAAAATTTCAATGGCTCGTCCTTTCAGCTACGCCGAAAGTAATACCCACTTTAAATAGCGGGGTTTGTATTCCAGTTACGGAACAAAAGTGGTTTAAGAATACCTCAGGCTCCTTGATGGACAAATAGCAGTTGGTTGCGGGCATTGGTTACCCACGTTAAGACTGGGATGAATGAGAGAACGTCTGGCTTTCTTTTCTTCATCTTCCCCTCCCTTGGGGTACAACACCATGGGTCCTTCTGCAAGCTGGCTTCAACCTCTGCAGGTAATTATCATTTACCTTGTGTAGCGTAGTATAAGTTATAAATTTATGTATTGTCCACGTCCCCATTGCTTTCTGCGAGGTAAGCAATGGAATACGACTAGTTTTCTTATATAAACTCAGAAGGTTCATACAAGACAGCAAACTCTATTACACTGCATTGCACAGGCCGCTATTATCCACACTTTGTATGTTTTAGCGAGGTGTCAAAGTTTTCACTAGACCACAGTCATATACTGTACTAAATAAAACCGGGTCAATGTCCATACCAGAAGTGAACTTCCCCCACCTAAGAGTGAGTCATCCCAATAAATAACGGAAGCTTTCTTAGTATGGGAACAAATGACAAATTTGGAGATAATTTGTATTTTGCCCTAATACAAACCTGGAGTTATTTATATAAATTGGCCTGCCATCACCTGTCTCCTAGAAGTCCTGCCTGCAGTCAAAAGTGATATCTCTCACTGCTGTGAGAGTATATATAGAAGCGGTTGGGTACCCTTAGCCACCCCAAGCCTACCCGCTCAAGTGGTTAGGCAGGGTTGCCACCTGGCATTTAAAGTCTAATGGGTACCATCCAGTTCTGTCGAAAGATAATCGTAAAAAATAACTCCAGGTTTGTGTTAGTTAGGGAAAAATACAAATTTATCTCCGAATTTGCCATGTTAAAAATGATAAATTCGTAGATATTTTGTATTTTTCCTAAGTATACAAACCTTAGCTATATAATAGGGTTATTACTTTCGGCATAGCTGAAATGACGAGCCATTAATTTTTAACGAGGGTTAACTACCCACACCGCTAGATAGCGGGGGTAGGGAGGGTAGCTTGCTACCGCTCCCCCTCACACACCTGTGATTGAGCTCACTCTTGGAGGTAGGACTTCAAGGGGGATAGGGCTGGTGGGCAAGTTTGGTTAAATAGCTAAGGTTTGTATAGTTAGGAAAAATACAAATTATATCCGAATTTGTCATGTTGAGCAGCCACCACAGGACCGATTGAAAACGTATCGAGTCTCCTGTGGGTCACGTCTTTTAGATAATGGGCTGTGAAGGTGGTCTCTCTTATCCACAAGCCCTCCTCAGGTGTAGGGCTGTTTTTCCCTTCCGAGGGAGAACTTCCCTGCATCTTCTTCATCACTTCATTGGCTCCGACTGCTGTTGCTGTCTTTGGGGCCGGAGCATCGTCTTAGGCAAGTCTCTCCTGCGAAGTGATCACCTCTCTTGTTCACAAGAGGTCTCACTCATAGAGACCCCTCTTCAGAGGATTGATACTGCTGAAGGTCAGCTTGATGATCCACCGGCCTTCATGGGCTTTATCTGTACCTGGACCTTCTAACGACATTGCAACTAGTCCTCGGAGTTCGGTCCTGAACTCTTCTGTGGATTGTTCATGATTTCCATCAGTGGATGTTCGCCCTTCCAAAGGGCACATCCGAGTTCCTGATCGTCCTACCAGCTTACCTGCTGACCTACCAGATAGCAACGTTTGCCAGCTCACCAGCGATGTCCTACGCGCCAGCACTTTCTTGCGTCCCAGCGCTCTCCTGCGCGCCAGTGTTCTCCTGCGCGCCAGCACTCACGCTCGCGCCATCGCTGTCCTGCGCGCCAACGATCTCCTATGCGCCAGCGTTCTCCTACGCGCCAGCACTCCCATGCGCGCGCCATTGCTGGCCTTCGCGCCAGCACACTCCCGCGCCCGCGCTAGCGCTGTCCTACACGCTAGATCTTGCCCGCGATCGCGCGTGCCCGTGCTCGTGCCCATGCCAGCGCTGTCCTACGCGCGAGATCTTGCCCGCGATCGCGCACCCTCTCGCCTGCGCGATCGCGCGTCCTCGCTCTCTTGCGCATTTTAGGGAGACTGCATAATGCCTTACTGTGCGTCAATGCTCTCTGGCGCACCAGTGCTCTCCTGCGCACTTTCGGTCTCAGATCAAGCGCTCGCTTATGTACCAGTGCTCGCCTATGCGCCAGCTCTTGCCAAAGAGCCAGCGCTCACCTGCGCACCAACGCTCACCTGCGCACCAGCGCTTTCCTGCGAGCCAGCGCTCTTCTGTGCATTCACCAAAAACTACGCTTCAGCAGAAAAATGAACACAGCATCTACCTATGCGCCAACGCTCCAGTACTCTCCTGCGCACTCGTGCGAGAGGCAAAAAGAATGAAAACTTTTTGACTGGTCACCATTGCCCTATTCCCCTCCCCACAAACGCATTACAGCATGCCCTCCGGGAAAAGAGGGAAGAGAGTCTTCACAGTCTCGCCAATTGCTAACGATCTCGGATTGCTAGCATGCCGATCGCCGATTGCTTGTTAAATACCAGTCATCAGCTTGCTGATCACTAGATCGCCGAGGGGTAACTCGTCTTTCTTCGATCATCGACCTCAGATCGCTGATCTCTGACCAGCCAATTGTCAGCTTGCTGATCTATAGCTCACCGATCGCCAGTCCGTGATCGAGCGTTGATCATCAATGGCTCACCGATCACCAACTGACAATCGTTAAACCATTCTACTGTCTCTCAGGGCTCTCCAAGCCGATCACCAACTCATTAATCACCAGATAGCCTTCATCTGCCAGTCAGTTACCATTTTCAGCTCACAGATCGCTGATTCACCAATCATCGGCAACTCGTCACTCAGACTTACTGGTCGACCTCTGCCCGTGGTTCCCTTGATCGGAAAGCATGCAACACACTTCTCGCTACTCTCCGTTCGCCATCACACTGTCCACTAAAGCGATCGGCAAATGATCGATAGCCCCGTTCAGTGGCTTGTCGACAGGTGACTACTCGCGAGCTCTCCAACTGAACAGTAACCACGATACCCAGCCGTTAACCATTGATTAACATTCGCCAAATTGATGCTGTTCTAAGGAACAGCATCAATCCCGTCAGGGCTCATGGTAGGTTTAAGCGTTGCCTTACTTCTATCAGTTGAAGGAGTTCTCTCCCAGGGAAGAATCCTTACGTAGGGTATCGCGTCCCATCCTCTCCACCACGAGTCAAGATCCCCAGCGTTAACAATCTCCAATGTGAAAATATCCGTAAGGAGCTGTCCCTTTGGGTTGATGTCCACGCCATGTTGAAGGAGTTCGGACAAGGGCTAAGGCCATAGGCCTTCATTTGCACGCTGGACCTAAAGGACGCATACTTCCAGGCCCAAACTATCCATCTTCTAGGAAGGATTGAAGATTCGGTCTAGACAAACAAGAAACACCAGTTCAGGCACTGTGCTTTGGTCTTTCCACAGCGCCCATCCTGGATTCACAGAATTGGCTTCCGTCTCCTCCGTTTCTTGACGACTGACTGACCTTAGCAGATTCGGTGGCAACTTTGTGTTAGCACCGGAACTTCTGAAGTCTTTTTACCAAGATCGGGTGACCATGGTAAACCTTTGGAAGTCTTCCCTACTTCCCTCTCAGAAGTCTGGTATATTTGGGAATGATTTTAGACACCATTTGCCACAAAACCTTCTCATCAAAGACAGACGTAGAAAAGTTACAAGACCCTTTCTCAAAACGAGAAGAATTCCCAGCCCAGAGTGACTATTTTTTTCCTTGGACACCTATCATCTCTGGCCTGTATAGCCTCCAACGGCCGCCTCAATATTCGTTCTCTCCATTGGCGGCTTAAGTCCGATTGGAATCAAGTCTTTGATTCCCCGGACATTCTGATCCCCATGGGACCAGAAGTTTGGACGAACCTCAAGGGATAGGTGTCAGTCGAGAATCTACAGCGTGGTATAACCTTCTCATCCTTCCCCGCCCCCCGGACTTGATGCTGGGCTTATACACATCAAGAGAAGGAAGGAGGGACCATAGTGCTGCACCACACGACCTCAGGCCTCTGGACAGAGTCCGAAAGTACCTTCACTTGAATCTTTTATGAGATGAAGGCCAACTTTCCGGTCCTTCAACAGCCTCATTAGTACTTAGCGGGCTACTCAGTGGTGTGGTGAGCGACAACACCACATAGGGGCTCACATCAACAAGCAAGAAGGAACTTGCTCGCAGCCTCTTCCCATCTAACAGTATAAATACTAAGACGGGCCAAAGTCACCTCAGTACCACTATCAGCCCGCTTCATTCCAGACTAGAGGAATGTGCTCGCCGAAAATCTGTGCACAGCATCTCAGATAAGGTGTACTGAATGGTCTTTGGACCACCTTGTAGCCGACAAAGTCCCGACTTTACGGGGTTCTCCAACTATGGATCTGTTCGCTACGCCCCTGAACCTTAGGCTTCCGCTGCTCCCCAGTCCTAGACCCCAAGGCTCTTTGGCAAGAAGCATGCCAACAACGGTGGGTACTACAACGACGTTTACATCACGTCCCTGTTTTTGTCTGAAGAGCAGGGTACTCAAGTCTAAAACATCGGTCAGCTTCTCAGAGCTCTCATAGCTCCGCTATGGCATTACGTAGAACAGTTTCCAAACCTTTTGCAGCTCCTGATAGAGCCTCCAAGAGAACCCTCTCCACGTCACAGACAACCACACTTCGACATCTACCACAAGCTATAGCTTCGCTATAATTGTATGCCTAGAGACTACTCAGTATCTCCTCTCTCACAGAGGCTTTTCGCAATAAGTTGTGAAGAGGTTGTCTAGATATCTGAGGAATTCCTCAGCATCAGTCTACCAGGCAAACTATAACGTCTTCTGTGGTTGGTGTCATGGAAAAGCGTATCTCTCCACTCGATACCTCTATTCCAGGTATTGAGTATATGCAGGAGGAAAATACCCCCTTTTTCAGTTTTGGCAGTTAAAGACGATCGCTCAACCTTGAGCCTCTCCTTCAAACTGAAAGGAAGGGACATCCCCTCATCGCTAGATCTTTCCTAACTCGTGCAGACTTACAACTTGCCTTTTCCCAGTCGGAATTGAGACCTCCCTCTCGGAACATGGTTCGAGTTCCCCGGTTTCTTAAGGAGACCTCCTTACGTTGCACTTCACCAGGCAACAAATTTTCACCTGATCTAGAAGACAGTGTTCCTACACGCTTTGACAGCAGCCAAACGATTCAAGGAACTTCATGGTCTCTCTATTGACATCACCCATTCATGAGAAGGGTGAAAGGCAACGTTCAGTTTCGTCCCCGAGTACGTTGCCAGACACAGTCGCCAGAGGTGATGGTTCCTAGACAACAAGGCTCCACTCACTAACTGACGATCCAGATCATCTGTTACTGTACCCGGGGTAAGGTTTGAGGCTCTACCTCAAGAGAATGGCAACAGCCCACATGGGTCCCTTCTCTTGTCATCAGCACTGGGAGAGACAAGAGGAGGATCACCAAAACATCATCTTTGCTGGATTCATAGAGTCGTTAATTATGCTCTGAATCCAGATCCTCATCCAGCACGTCGACCCACGATGTCAGGGGCATAGCTATGCCCCTGGTCCTTCTAAGCAGATTACTGGGACGCAGGTTCTAGAGGGAAGGGTGTGAATGCTCCAGGTGACTTTCACAACCTTCCTCCTGTAAGACGTGACCCACAAGAACTCGATACGATCTCTATCGGTCCTGTGGTGGCTGCACAACAGCGGGTTGTATACCTCAAGCTCCTTATTGGAAAAGTAGTAGAAGGTTGAAGGCACTGTTACCCGGATTCAGTCTGCGTGAATGAAAAGGTTTGACTGGCTCTTATTCTTTTCTTCACCCTCCCCTCTCTTGGGGAAAGCAGCATCTTGGGTTCTCTGCATAAGCTGACCTCAAACCACTGCAGGTAAACCATGCTCCCTTGTGTACCTAGTATTAAGGTAATACTGTTGCGTCCCCATACCCTAGCTACTGTAGGTGGTATTGGGAAAGTCTTGGTTACAACAGTTTTTCCTACAAAAAGACTCTGAATAACTTTACCTAGACAGTCATACTTCTAAATATCTCAACACACAGCCTGCGTAGGCCGTGAACCTTGCGTAGCAAGGCGCAAGGACCCCTTATTTTGAGTACTAACATACTCAGATAAGGAGCCCTCGGGTAAAGCCAAAAGTCAGATTGGCAGGGACGTCCAACCTTCCTAATGGGTGAGTCACCTCTAAATTAATAGCGTAGGTTTGCATTCCAGTTATGGAACAAATGACAAATTCGTATATAATTTGTATTTTTCAATATTAAACTTACCCGATAATCATGTAGCTGTCAACTCCGTTGCCCGACAGAATTCTACGGAAGGGATACGCCAGCGATCGCTATACAAGAGGGGGGTGTACTCACAAGCGCCACCTGTGGCCAGGTACTGCAGTACTTCTTGTTGACACCACTTCAATTTTTCCTCTGTCGTGCTTCCGGCAAGACGTTCATGGATACGCTTATAATTTTGGAGTCTTGTTCACGGTTTTTGGTGAAGTATTGCTCTAAGATTTCAGCTTTCGCTATTCAGGAAGTTTTATTATTAGCTTAGCTAACTTTTGGAATTAATTTGATTATTTATGGTGACGAAGAGAGTATGAACTCTCTTTCACCTTTAAATGGCCGACCCTTCCCTTAGACGGATGTGTTGGTGTCTAAGAGAGTATAGACTCTCTTTCTTAATTTTGCTTAACAAAAGTTATAGATTTATTTTATATCTCTCCGCCTTTTATAGGCCTCTTCGATTAACTTCCTTTTATTATAAACTTATTAAAATTAATTTTTATATTTGTTTATATTCGACCTTCCCTAATAGTAGGCGGTCTTTTCTTGGTACCGAAGTTAATTAACATTGAGCCCGTCATTTCGGTTTTACCTGTTAACATATTATGCTATTTTAATGTTTTTGAAAGAATTTCTTTGATAGTCTCGTACTGTTTTCAAAGTTGAACTAACGTTTTGTTTTGTCTCTGCAGTTGTTGACGTTCAGAACGTTCAACTTGCGCTCTATCGTTACGATAGAGAGAGAATTTTCACGGTGTCACGTTGCAGTAAGAGTAACCGTGTCTAGCGTTTTGTTCATTCTTTCTTAACTTAATGGTTTTAATTCTAATAAAGGAACTTTTCATTTTGGGAAATATTTCAGTTTTTTCCTTTAACAATAATATATTTTAACGATATATATGATTGGGCTCTTCTCTCAGGTTCTAAGTCAAGAGAGAGAGAGAGAGAGAGAGAGATAGAGACGGAGGGAGAAAGAGGAGGATAAACGTTTCGTTCAAGCGAGTAACGTTGTTATCGTTTTTGCTCTTCTCCCTAGTCTCTTTAGGGGAAGAAGGTAAACGTTTCTAGAGTTTTTTCTTGTTCTCAAGCTTTATGCGGTGAGAGATTTTAAACGTAGTTTATTTGATCTAGTGTTTAGTCTCTTTCCAGCCACTGAATTATTTATCTTTCATTAGATTTTTCTGTTACATTGTAATTCTGTTTTCGCAATTACTAACTTTTGAGAAAGGATAGAATTGCGTGTTTCAGGTACAAACCACTTAAAGTTTCGAGTTCAGTGAAATAAGTGCAAACAGAAAATCAAAAGTGATAAGTGATTAGCGCAAAGTGTGTCAGTGTTGTGCGTGAGGGTACTTCTGTGCGTGCCAGTCGTCCTCCCAGTCCGGGACCTCTTGCAAGCTCCCAAGCCCAGGGGAGAAGCAATGTCGAAGGGCAAAAGGGTTCGGCAGGCCTTGATCGGCGCACAGAAGTATCCTCGGTGGTTGCGGGCGTGTCTTACAGAGACCGTCACTCCCACCCGCAGACGATTGAGCCCTTATTTTGCTCGTCTGCAGAAGAAATTTCGGGGAGAAAACGCTGGTCTCAGGTCTCAAGACCTCTTAAACGTAAAGTCCAGACCTATGCCAGACGTACGAAGTTAGAGTTCAACAACCCGGATGCAGTCATTGGGTTAGCTCTGACTCTCCTCAGACCATGCAGTCGCAGCTTGCGGTCTTAATGCGTGAGTTTCAGGCTGAGAAGGTTACACCTCCTCCTGCGAACGCTCCGCCTCTCCGCAGTCCAGTCTGCCAGGCGTACGAAGTTGAGGTTCCTCAGGCTACCTTACCGCGTTCTGAGTTGCCAGTTACCAGCGGTGTGCAGCAACCTTCGCCTCCTCCTGCGAGAGCTCCGCCTCACCGCAGTCCAGTCTGCCAGGCGTACGAAGTTGAGGTTCCTCAGGCTACCTTACCGCGTTCTGAGTTGCCAGTTACCAGCGTTGTGCAGCAACCTTAACCTTCCTTAAGGCAACCTCAGCAATGGGAGCAGGAGTCTTATGCCTTACTTCCTCCGCTTCCGCTTGCGGTTCCACCAGCGAGGCAACAATCTCTTGAGGTACGACAACCTCTTCCATCAATGAAGCAGCCACCTCAGCACTCGCTGCAGCGACCTAAACCCTCCTCAAGGCAAGAGTCTCAACTCCTTAGGCTAGCACCTCAGGAACCTCAACTCGCGAGACAAGAACTGCGTTCTGCGCAGCCGCTACCTCAACTCTCGCAGCTCACACCTCAGGAACCTTAACTCGTTCCTCAGGAACCTGCTACTGCGCATCCGCAACCCTTACAGCAAGCGCAACTCTTGAGGCAGCAACCTCATGCTATGAGTCAGCCACCTCAACGCATGCATCTGCCATTTTTTTTCCTCAACTTGAGCTTCTTCCCATTCAACTTGGGAATAACAAATGACAATAATAACACCTCATTACTTTCATAACTTGCATTTGTAATCATATACATGTATGCCTACACAAACATTATGATAATGGAGGTTATTTGTATTACTTATATAAAAATATATATGTATTCCTTGCAATATATTTTTAACAAATCGCAAAATATGGCAAAAATATCTTCTAAACAACAATGAATCATGAGTTATGAATGTAAGGTAATATTAAACCCCATGCAAGCATGCATGAAGTAATGCAGTGTTGCCAACAGGGCGAGTTTCCCTTTCCTGAGGTGAAGTAGATTATAGTACATTTAGTGTAGCTTAATTCTACGATTATCATGCCGGCTATCAAATTCATCAACAAAACAGTCTAAATCAATTCCCTCGGCACGTGCACTTTCAATGGACGGTAATGCGATATTACTCACTCTAGCACTGGTCATGGAATTTCTGAGAAATGTTACACGCTCTGCTTACCTTACAGCATGCTCTACATACAGCATGCTCTGCATACAGCATGCTCTGCATACAGCATGCTCTGCATACAGCATGCTCTGCATACAACATGCTCTGCATACCTTACCGCATGCTTCTCAGTCACTCATCTTTGGTTGTTGCCAACTCACTAGACTGTCAAGCAGTTTCATAACGTTGCCTTCTAGTCTGCTGCTTTTGCACCAGTGAAACCCTCACTGAGAGAACTTAGCTTTTCTCGGATATGGTCCCTGTAGATGAGAAAGTGCTTTTCTCCCTCCTTCTGATATTCCCTTGAGGACTCTGTCATTTGGAGAGGAGCCTTTAGCTGCGTAGCCTCCTATGGACTTTTATTTAAGCATAACATGCTCCCAGGGAAGGTAATGGTTCCACTTCAGTCGCTAACCCCGTCTGTTACCACACCTGCTCCCATAGACCTTGAGCTGTGTTGCAAGACATGCAGTCCAAGCTTAGTCCTTGTTAGAGGATTTTTTTGTTTACGGAGTCAGTGTGTCACTGGGAAGACGTTCAACAACCAGCAGAAGTGACTTGTTGTGACGCAGTGCGGCAACCTCAGCAACCCGATAAGGAGTTGTCTGTACGACCCAGACAGTCTAGACAGCTTCGGGTTGTCACTGTACTTCCTCGCTTCCCCATGGTTGACAGTTCACAGACTGTGCAGCAGTAACATGATCTTGTGTCCGGCTCCATCAGACGACTGGCTTTTAAGAGCTCCCACAAGTCGTCGCTGTCTGGAGATTCTCAGATGGACTATGGATCTGACCAAGGAACTGGGCCTCCTGGTCAATTTTGAGGAGTCTCAGCTCGTCCCATCCCAGACCATTGTCTCCCTGGGTATGGATCTTCAGAGTCGAGCTTTTCGGGCTTTTCCGTCGGCCCCAAGAATCTTCCAAGCCCTAGAATGCATCCAGAGCATGCTGAGAAGGAACCGATGCTCAGTCAGGTAGTGGATGAGTCTAACAGGGACACTTTCATCGCTGGCCCTGTTCATCGTGTTAGGGAGACTCCACCTCCCCCCCTTCAGTATCATCTAGCTGCTCACTGGATAAAGGACATGACGCTAGAGACGGTCTCAGTTCCTGTTTCCGAAGAGAGGAGGTCTTCTCTCGCGTGGTGTAAGAACAGCTTTCTTCTCAAGGAAGTCTATCTTTGGCTGTTCAGAAACCCGACCGCCTTCTCCTCTCGGACGCATCAGACACGGGCTGGGGTGCGACTTTGGACGGACAGGAATGCTTGGGAACATGGAATCAGGAACAAAGGACACTTCACATCAATTGCAAGGAGTTGTTGGCGGTTCTTCTGGCCTTGATAAACTTCAAGTCCCTCCAGCTTAACAAAGTGGTGGAGGTGGACTCTGACAACACCACAGCCCTGGCTTACATCTTCAAGCAGGGAGGGACTCTTTCGTGAAGTTGTTCTAGATCGCAAGGGACCTCCTCATCTGGTCTAAAGATCGAAAGCTCACGCTGGTAACGAGGTTCATTCAGGGCGGTATGAATGTCATGGCAGATCACCTCAGCCGGAAGGGTCAGGTCATCCCCACAGAGTGGACCCTTCACAAGAATGTTTGCAGCAGACTTTGGGCCCTGTGGGGTCAGCCAACCATAGATCTGTTCGCTACCTCGATAACCTAGAGACTCCTGTTGTATTGTTCTCCGAGTCCAGACCCAGCAGCAGTTCACGTGGATGCTTTTCTGCTGGATTGGTTCCATCTCGACCTGTATGCATTCCCGCCGTTCAAGATTGTCAACAGGGTACTTCAGAAGTTCTCCTCTCGCAAAGGGACACGGCTGACGTTGGTTGGCTCCGCTCTGGCCCGCGAGAGAATGGTTCTTAGAGGTACTGCAATGGCTGGTCGACATTCCCAGGACTCTTCCTCTAGGAGTGAACCTTCTACGTCTACCTCACGTAAAGAAGGTACACCCAAACCTCCACGCTCTTCGTCTGACTGCCTTCAGACTTTCGAAAGACTCTCAAGAGCTAGGGGCTTTTCGAAGGAGGCAGCCAGAGCGATTGCCAAAGCAAGGAGAACATCCACTCTCAGAATCTATCAGTCTCAAGGGGAAGTCTTCCGTAGCTGGTACAAGACCAATGCAGTTTCCTCAACCAGTACCACTGTAACCCAGATTGCTGACTTCCTGTTATATCTAAGGAAAGTAAGATCCCTTTCAGCTCCTACGATCAAGGGTTACAGAAGTATGTTGGCAGCGGTTTTCCGCCACAGAGGCTTGGATCTTTCCACCAACAAAGATCTACAGGACCTCCCTAGGTCTTTTGAGACCTCAAAGGAACGTCAGTTGTCCACTCCAGGCTGGAATCTAGACGTGGTCCTAAGGTTCCTTATGTCATCAAGATTTGAACCTCTCCAATCAGCCTCTTTTTAGGACCTCACATTAAAAACTCTTTTCCTCGTGTGCTTGACAACAGCTAAAAGAGTAAGTGAGATCCACACCTTCAGCAGGATCATTGTTTTCACATCTGAAACGGCTACATGTTCCTTGCAGCTCGGTTTTTGCTAAACGAGCTTCCTTCACGTCCTTGGCCTAAGTCGTTCGAGATCCCAAGCCTGTCCAACTTGGTGGGGAATGAACTGGAGAGAGTACTTTGCCCAGTTAGAGCTCTTAGGTACTATCTAAAAAGGTCTTAACCTTTACGAGGACAATCAGAAGCCTTATGGTGTGCTATCAAGAAACCTTCATTTCCAAGTTCTAAGAACTCAGTTTCTTACTATTCAGGCTTCTGATTAGAGAAGCACATTCTCATCTGAAGGAAGAAGACCTTGCTTTGCTGAAGGTAAGGACACATGAAGTGAGAGCTGTGGCTACTTCAGTGGCCTTCAAACAGAGCCATTCTCTGCAGAGTGTTATGGATGCAACCTATTGGAGAAGCAAGTCAGTGTTCGCATCATTCTATCTCAAAGATGTCCAGTCTCTTTACGAGTACTGCTACACCCTGGGACCATTCGTAGCAACGAATGCAGTAGTAGGCGAGGGCTCAGCCACTACATTCCCATAATCCCATAACCTTTTAACCTTTCTCTTGAATACTTTTTATGGGTTGTACGGTCGGCTAAGAAGCCTTCCACATCCTTGTTGATTTGGCGGGTGGTCAATTCTTTCTTGAGAAGCGCCGAGGTTAAAGGTTGTGATGAGGTCCTTTAGTATGGGTTGCAGCCCTTGATACTTCAGCACCTTAGAGTTGTTCAGCCTCCTAAGAGGAACGCTGCGCTCAGTAAGGAAGACGAACTTATTTAAGGCAGAGTAATGGCTCAAGTCGACTTCCTTACCAGGTACTTGTAATTTCATTGTTATTTTGAATAACTGATAATATGAAATACGGGATACTTAGCTTCTTGATATACATGTACACTGGTTTTCACCCACCTCCCTGGGTGTGAATCAGCTACATGATTATCGGGTAAGTTTAATATTGAAAAATGTTATTTTCATTAGTAAAATAAATTTTTGAATATACTTACCCGATAATCATGATTTAATTGACCCACCCTTCCTCCCCATAGAACCAGTGGACCGAGGAAAAATTGAAGTGGTGTCAACAAGAAGTACTGCAGTACCTGGCCACAGGTGGCGCTTGTGAGTACACCCCCCTCTTGTATAGCGATCGCTGGCGTATCCCTTCCGTAGAATTCTGTCGGGCAACGGAGTTGACAGCTACATGATTATCGGGTAAGTATATTCAAAAATTTATTTTACTAATGAAAATAACATTTTTCCTAACGATACAAACCTTAGCTATTTATACAAACTTATGCACCAGCCCTATCCCCCTTGAAGTCCTACCTCTAAGCAAAGTGAGCTAAATCACCATTGTGTGAGTACGAGCGGTAGCAAGCTACCCCCCCTACCCCCGCTAACTAGCGGTATGGGTAGTTAACCCTCGCTAAATTTCAGCTTCGCAGAAAGTAATATCCTTTAATAAATAGCTAAGGTTTGTATCGTTAGGATGAATACAAATTATCTATGAATTCGTCATATTTAGATGCTCATATGCTATCTGTCAAAACCACTTAAGTTGCTCAGGCTGCTCTCATTTTCACTTTGCATTGATAGGCCAGTTGGCAAGGTTTTCCTCTGATATAGTCTTAATATTGTACAAGGGAAACCTGGGTCAGTGACTAAGCCAGTAAGGGTAAGTCATCCATATGAATAACATAGGGTTTGTTAGTTTAGGAACAAATGACAAATTTGGAAATAATTTGTATTTTTTTCTAACTAATACAAATCTGTAGTTATCTATATGAATTGTCCTGCCATCACCTATCCCCTGATAAGTCCTGCCTGCTATCAGAAAGTGACCTAACAGTGGTTAGGTAGGGTTTCCACTTCGCATTAAGTCTAATAGCTACCTTCCAGCTTGCTGAAAGAATATCCATATAAATTACTACAGGTTTGTATTCGTTAGGGAAAAATACAAATTATTCCAAATTTGTCAATTTTGGATGTAATAGTCTGGATGTTATGATATTGATTACCTGTACACTATGTATTTTCTGACATGTAATACCCTGACTGCTGTATTTATGATACAAATCTTACAGGGAAAATGCAATGATGCGAGCTTTTGCGGAGGAAGCCATGAAGTATGGTGAATACCCTCAACCTCTGAGTAGCCAGCCACGCCATGTTACAGTTCTCCTTAACCCAGCAGCAGCTGGAGGGTTAGTCATTCCTTCATATATAACTTTTGCCCTCTACTAATTATAGTTTGATTGTTGTGTTGCCTATGGAAAGTTAAAGCAAAATACAATGAATTATACTGTTATTTGAAAGTTTTGTATATTAAGCACAGTTAATGAAGTTGTACTTTATCTATGATTTTAAAATTATCAATGATAAACCAAGGAATAAAATGATAGAATACTACTATATAGTTTCTTAGAATGAAATAGCCGAGATTCTGTCATTAGTATAATGTCATGAAGATTAAGAGTCTATAGCATTGCAACTATGATTGCAGTACATATGGTAATTGCTCTTAGTTGTTGTTCTATTATCTGTAATGCTTTTTTTGGAGAGTGAGTGGAAAATAGGTAAAATAAAAATTGGAAGTAGAATCATGATTTCTGGAGAGAAGTTAGTAGTGCAGCTTGGAAATGTAGAAAGTTGGGTTAGCAGCCAACATAACTAGCACTTTGGCAACAATTTTAGTTAACATATGCTATTTTTCTCCAAACAAATAATGGTAATGACAATACTTAATGCTTATTTAATTTATCATCCCAAGCCCTAGACTGTTAATATCATTAATTATGGTAATCTATCAACCAAATAATGGAATATATAATAAACATTCTTATGGAGAAGTAAGTTTTGATAATGAAAAAATTGTCATTTGTTCCAACATTAAAAAGATTACGCTATTTAATAGGAAGTATCTTTTGGCGAAGCTGGAAGACCAACTATCAAGACTTTTACGCGGGGTGGCAACCATCCAACACTAGTTAGAGGGGGGGGGGATAAGGGGTAGCCGGGGGTTGCCGGCTACCCCTTTCACTTACACACCAATGAAACAGAATCACTTTTTTTCTTTAGGTTTGAGGAGAACGGACATGTCCGCTCTCTGCTCTTTCAAAGACTTGGCCATTATAAATAATTGCTTTTCATTACTTTTTCCTCTTTCAGGTGTGTTTGTTCCTTTTGACTTTCCTCATGTGTACTTGTCCAGGCCCTAAAGGGTGCTCTTGCGGTATCTTCATATCCTCAGTCGATAACGCCTCGACTCTTTCTGTCTGACCTGCAGAGTAAGTTATTGTGAGCAGGGTTCCACTTGCGAGGAGTATAGGGAGTGGTCTGCCTCCCATTGGGAGAGATTTGGGCACCAGTGAAAGGAGAAGTCTAGGAGAGATTCTTCGCCTTTGGGGTCTTCCTCAAGGGCGAAGAAGCCTCGGACGTCTTCTCTCAAGCCCCCGATCTCTTCCCAAAGCTCCTGCTTGTTCTGCCTCTTCCAAGGGGCAGTCGAGTAGGAGTGTAGACCAACTAGCTCTAGGGCAACCTCGGGGTTCTGGGGACGTTGTTGCTGGGCGAGTCCTTCTCCCTTTTAGATGTGTTGCAGGCTTGGCCGTCACGTGATGTGGCTGGGCCTCTTTCCAAGAAGGTGCCCTTGAAGCTTGTTCAGCATGGGGCCCGGAGGGATCCTTCTCCTAGTTTCTCTGAAGTTGAAGTCCTTTCTCCCGTAGATGTTCTGGCTTTGTGCAAGGCCCACCTCTCGCCTTCTTCTGCTCCAGTCAGTCCTGCATGCTCTTGTGACCAGCTTGCCCTCTCGCCTACTCATTAACAACCTCCTGCTGACGACGAGACTTCCCACCATCCTCGAATCTCTTCATCCACCATGGACCATAGTCTTCTATGTTGGCCTCCATCAGGCAGCACTCCAGTTCACGAGATCAACGATCTTCTCACCGTTCTCTTGCTCTTTATCGCAAGTCTTCTTGGGATCATCATTCTCCGGCTTGTTCTCGTCACCCAACCCCTCGTAATCGTCACTCGCCGGCGCGTGTTTGACACTCTGCTGACCATCGTTCTCTTGCTACTGATGCTCACCTTTCTCTGGCTGGACGCTCGCCATTTCGCTGTTTTTCACACAATCATGCGTCTCCTCATGATCGTTGTTCGGTAGCGCGTGATCTTCCAATGCGCTGTACACCATCTCATCCTCCTAGACAATCTCCCACCAGACGATGCTCTCCAGATCAGTGATCTCTGGTGCACCCCTCGTCATCTTGCCGTTTGACTGGACACTACTCGCTGTCTCGCTAATCACCAGTATGATGCTCTCCTGTCCGCCCCTTGCTAGTGCGTCCTTCACCTGCTAGCTGATTGTCAGCTCGTCACTGATCGCCAACGCGTCACTCTCCTATGCCTCGTGCTACTACTCAGCACTCTCCTGCGTGTCGCTCTTCTGTGCGTTGCTCGCCAACGCATCGATCGCCATCTCGTTGCTCACCAATGTGCTGCTCCCTTACGCGTTGACACTCGCCCTCTTGCCGTTCACCTGCTCGTCGATTTCCAGTGCATGATCACCATTCTCCAGCTCATCAGAATTCTCTTAAATCTGCTTTTACCTTTTCCACCACTCTCTCCATCTCCTGCTCCTGAAGCACACACTTCCGCGAATCTTTCATGCGCTACCACAAGCAAAGATGACCCAGCACTGCAACGGAACAGCAGAGATGCCACAGCTTCTGTGGATAACTCTTTGACATCACCAGCTAGGAACGGATGGTCCATTCCCTTTCCTGAGGGCTTCAGGGAGCCACCTAACAAGTATGATGGCATGCCTATCTCCACGGATTTTTTCTTCAAAAGAGTCTAGTCTGATGACTATCTTCCTAGGAATAGGGAACTCCTTGGCCACCCTAGCCTCAAGAATAAGTCTCCTATAGTAAAGAGTGAAGGTTTGTATCAAGTGTAGGAACAAATTACAAACTTATAACAGAGTTTGTATTTTTCCTAATGTACAAACCCGAATTCTTTACACAAATCTTCCCTCCATCACCACCCCCTAGAATAGTCCTAGCTAGAATCTGATTGAAGGTAAATAGTAGCTACTGACTGGCGGTCTCCAACCGCTAACAGGTGGATAACTACCTGCCCGGGCGTTAATGACCTTGTTAAGGTTTTTCTACCGTATTTTCCAGCTCGCGCTAGAATATTTCCTATAGTAAAGAATTCGGATTTGTGTGTTAGGAAAAATATATACTCTGTTATAAGTTTGTCATGTTTCTTATATCCTATAACATCTAGTGGAGGGTACAGCCTAATTTATGCTGTCTCTTTGGTCCTAAGTGCTTTGCAGATACAAGCATGCTGACCAGTGGTTACGGCACTTGACATATCCAGGTCAGTGCCATAATAGTGGGGCAAAAACAATTGAGAATGGGGTTACAGTAATTGGAAGATTTGGACATTTTCCCTTCCACTAAGCATTGAAAAATAATATGTTTAATATAAACAAAGTTAATAGAAAACTTTACAGTAACCAACTTTGAAAATCAACTACTAGTCTACTTCCCAGAAATAGCTAGTTCATCAAAACCATAATTACAATACAGTACAAGAAACCTGCCAATAAAAGGTATTGGTTGGAACAGATTGCCTAATTTTTGAAAAGTAATGAAATATATAAATAATTTTTAAATATATACAATATCTTGTGTAAAAAAAATCTAAAGTTAACAGAAAATCAATACAATAATTCCTTGCTGCAGCACCACATATTGCTCCCTCAGTACATCACAGATTTATAAATACCTGTTCTTACATGAATACAAATATTCATCTTTTAATAGGAGTATGATTTCAGTGAAACGGAAAAATTTGGCCATTAAAAATATAACTTGGCGTTGGTAGTTATAGGAAGGTGTTGGTGGCGGGGAAGCCCGGCCCGCTGCCAGCTCAAAGAGTAGCCACTTTGATTTTAGCCACCGATGCATACTAACGTAATCTTGGCTCCTTACCCAAAACTTGGCTGACTTAGTGAAGCCTTGGTTAGGGCAGTAACCCAAGCTTTCTCTTTGGGTTTGTCATCCTCTTGCCCCGCGGAAACTCCCAGTGTCCCCCTGGAGCAGTCTTTTTCTGTGCTTCCTAGGCAAAGATCCACAGTTCTGTCTCCCTTGAAGAGGAAGTGAGGAGTTTCTGCCGAGGTACCATCTACCAGTGTCAATGTGACCCCTATTAAATCTTCTAAGGCAAAGCCTAGGCTTGCTGGTTCAACTCCTCCTCACTCTCCTGTTCCTCACTCGTCACCTCAGTCAGAGGTCCATAGCAGGGAAGAGTCCCTGCCAGACTCACTCCAATCCTCCCTTAGTGAGGAAGTCCGCGCGATGACAATACAGCAGCATCGAAACCTGCAGAGGAATCCATCCTTGCCCCGATGGGTGGTTAACAGAAGGTTCTTTCATTAAAACATTCTCTCCTTGAGACCTTTTTCCCTCCTAGCAGGGAATCTAAGGACTCCAAGATGTTGCCAAAATCCTCTTTGAGGATTCCTAGACCCACAGAGGGGATCAGGCCATCGATTAGCCACTACATTGACACCACCCACCCCAATATTATGTCTCGGGGGTGGAAGATGACGATCTAGCTGTAAGTCCTTTGAAAGTCAAGCAGAGAGAGTCGGAACATACCTTTTGGAAAGTTCTGGCCTGCATAAGGTCCTTCAATGGGTTGGCAGACCCAGTGATGGCTCCTCAAAAGGGAAAAGACATGGTCCTCGGTCATGTCTTTGGCACTCAGAAGCTCCTAAGTCCAGTGCAGCCTTGCCCTTGTCTCAGGAGCAGAAGAGTGTCAGGCAAAAGTTTGTTTCCACCCAGTTCTCAGACTTCTCTTGCAAGTCTTTGTTCGGGCTCATCCTCGAAGCTCCTCCCAACCTCGGCTGTCCAGCAGAGGAGATTCAACAAGGTCCTCGACGAGCCCCTCCCGACTCTTACTCTACACCATTCCTTAGAGGAATTAACAAAGGTAATTTTTCTGGAGAGTCTTTCCGGCCTTCAAGTCTCGTTCTTGGAAACGGAGATCCTGAACCAGGAGAAAGTGGTGAAGTACGCCATGCAGCCTACTTCGTGGCTTGATCTTTGGTTAGGATCATTGGGAACCTGGTGAGGAATGAGGATTTATCCAAGAAAGGCACCAGGAAGGCGATGGGGACGTTCCTACTTTCGCACACTCGTACTATCGAGTTCCTCGCCCACTAAGTCGTGAACTTATGGGCTAACACCATCTTGGGGTGCACAGACTCGGTAGTCGAGAGGTTCTATCGCCAGGTCCCACATGTCGAGATCACAAGACTCCGGAATTCTTCTCTTGAAGGGTCCTCTTTGTTTGAGCTCGGAAATGTTGAGCAGGCAGCGGAGAGATGGAGGAAGTCTCACCAGGACACTCTCCCCCATAGGGACCTGACATCTACTGTAGGACCCACAAACCACCAGAACTTCCATAGACCAACCAGCCAAAACCATCTTGGAACAGGATTGCAGCTAAAGACAAGGTGTCTAAGAACCTTTTCCTGCCAAAAACAGGAAAGGCTCCAAGTCCTCTCATGGAGGGAAACATCCTAGAGGAGGAGGCTGTGGCCAGAGATGCTAGGATAGGTGATCCCCGACCCTTGTTCACTAAGAGGTAGTGATGCCTACATCGCTGTTGGAAGAGGTGGATGCAGCTTTGGGCTGAACCCTGGACAGTCTCTGTGATTCTATCAGGGTATCACGTCACATTCATGTCATCTCTCCCTCCACTGATCAAGACTCCAGTGTCGAAAAGCTCCTCTGCGATAGGATCCACAGAGGAGCAGGCCTTTGAGCCGAAGTCCATACCAGGTCGGAGAAGGGTGCTCTCCAAGAGGTCCTCGACGACTCCCTGGGCTTCTTCAGTCGACTCTTTCCACAGCACCTCAAGTCTTCACGAGAGTGTTTGCCCTTGTATCATCTTGGGCTCACAGGATCGGCATCCGTGTCCTAGGACAACTGGCTGATCCTAGCAGACTTGGTGGCAACCCTTCTTCAGCACCAAGACAGGCTTCTGAGGCTTTGCCAAGATCTGTGGAATCATGATAAACCTCAAGAAGCCATTCCTGTTTCCCTCTCAACAACTGGTATACCTAGGAATGATTATAGACCCCAACCTTCACAAAGCCTTCCCATCAGAATGCAGGGTAGTGAAGCTGAGGAAGGTCGCAAAACCTTTTCTTAGACGAGAAGAGCTCCTAGCCCAGAGGTGGCTATGTCTCTTCGGGTACCTATCATCTCTGGAGCTGTCTAGTTCACAATGGCTGCCTCAGGGCTCGATCTCTCTAGTGGTGGCTAAAGTCTAACTGGAATCAGGCCTTCGATTTCCCGGACATTCTGATCCCCATGGGACCAGAGGAACAGACGGACCTCGAGTGGTGGGTCGCAGATAAAAATCTGCTGAAAGGTGTCGACCTTCTCGTCCTCCTCCCCGGACTTATTGCTCTTCATAGATGCATAAAAAAAAAAGGTTGGGGGGCCCACATGCTGCGCCACACGACCTCAGGCCTATGGTCAGAGTTTGAAAAGTACAAGCACATCAATCTCTTGGATATGAGGGCCGCCTTCGTGGCCCTTCAACATTTCCCTCAGTTCCTGACAGACCACTCAGTGGTGATGATTAGCGACAACACCACAGTTGTGGCTTACATCAACAAGCAAGGCTGTATTTTTTTGCAGCCCCTAGCCCTTCTGGCAGTAGAAATACTGAGATAGGCAGAAGTTCATTCAGTAACACTATCAGCTCACTTCATTCCTGGTAAAAGGAATGTACTCATGGACAACCTGAGCAGAGAGACTCAGATAATTGGCTGAATGGTCTTTGGATCATCTAGTACCCAACAAAGTCCTGACTTTGTAGGGTTCTCCGACTGTGGATCTGTTCGCAACAGCCCTGAACTTCACGCTCCTGTTGTACTGCTCCCCAGTCCCGGACTCCGAGGCTCTCTGGCAAGATGCATTCCAACAACGATGGTACAATATTGACGTTTATGCGTTTCCCCCGTTCTGTCTGATAAGAAGAGTGCTCAACAAGACCAGAACATCAGTTAATCACTCAATGACCCTCATACCTCTGCTATGGCATCACGCAGAATGGTTCCCAGACCTTCTGCAACTCCTGACAGAGCTTCCAAGAGAATTTCCTCCAAAAATTAATGGATTGAATGAAGAGAAATTGAAAAGTTAGCACACTCAAAAAGTGAGGCTCTGCCAGGGACCTGAGGATCTGTGAGGTGAATGTTCAGTGCTGCTGGCCTGCTGGATACATTTTCTTATACAGTACCAGTTTACATCTAAGTGTCTGTGATTTCTTAGAGCACATAGTGAGTATAGCTGGCGTGTTATG
Organism: Palaemon carinicauda; assembly: GCF_036898095.1. Lineage (NCBI taxonomy): Eukaryota > Metazoa > Arthropoda > Malacostraca > Decapoda > Palaemonidae > Palaemon > Palaemon carinicauda. The sequence continues at coordinate 59,051,438 of NC_090751.1, forward strand.
TAACTACTGTATTTGTTTTTATTTATTTGTAATAAAAAGGTTGGCTAACAGTAATTTGTTTCCCTTTTTTCAACTCATGCCAAAGTGAATTGATGAAAAGGGATAGACACAAATGAGAGAGAGAGAGAGAGAGAGAGAGAGAGAGAGAGAGAGAGAGAGAGAGAGAGAGAGAGAGAGAGAGAGATTTTTTCTCACATTTTATTTTATAATGCAATTGAAACCCTAATGAAACCATACTCATAGGTCATAGAATCATAAAAAGATTAAAAATGATAAAGTTATTAATAATACTGCAAATAGAAAATAAAGCTTTAATCTATCCCAATTTTGCTCAGAGACTTGGAAAACAGAGAAAGATGGGATCCCTCTCCCTACAATTCATTCACATTTCATTCATCTTTCAAGGCCAGGAGCTTAATTTGCTTTCATAGGGCATTAACAACTGTCCTATACATGTGTGTAACATATGAAAACAGGACTACAATGTATTTTTTCCAGACCATCCATAACATTTGGCTTTCCAGGGAGGATAGCGTGTTCTATATTCCAATTTTTTATTCATACTTATTTGCTAGTTTAGATAAAACGTATAGATGTTCTGTTCATGAATGGTAATTTTGCTGATGTATGATATTTTAGACTACTTTGAAATGAGTTATAGCTTTTTAAGTAAGTATTCATTCTACAGCATGTGAGACAGTATCACGATGCCTTTATTTACTGAAGTTGTATACTAAAAAGAAAGTATCGAGAGTGGTGGAACTCTCATGACGTGGAAGAATAAATATCCTAGGGAAGCAAAGGATTCTAAGCTTTTATGGTTATCTTTAATTTACTATTATGTTTAGGCTTATAGATGTACAAAATCACATAAATAATAAGGGTTTTACCTGTTTCTTCCCATTTTCATTTTTATTCTGTACTATACAAACTCATACCTGGTAGCAGAGTCTCCATAGTGTCATTTCTTAAATGAATGTTACTTGGAAATGTTATTATACTTTTAATAACAAAATTTATCTCTCAACAGCAAAGGAAAAACACTCTATGAACGTTATTGCGCTCCACTTCTTCACTTAGCTGGCATCAAAGTTGCCACAGTAAGGACAGAACACGAGGGCCAAGCCAAGGACTTAATGGCAATTATGGAAAACACGAGTGCTGTTGTCGTAGCTGGAGGAGATGGTACTCTCTCAGAGGTAAGTTTGAAAATGTGTTAAAATAGATTCTGTCCATCATTCAGATGTTATTCAGTATTTATTTTGATCTATTAATGTTCAGTGAAGTGCTCGAGTATTGGTTACAGGATTGTTTTGAGAAGTAAGTTAATCTTCTTGTATGAAGAGGGTATTGTTTACCACGGAATTGGAATCACTGGTTTCCACTTTGTTACAATATGTTCTGTCACCAAAATACAAACTTTTTATTCTTGACAAAGCTTTGAAACTAGCCATAACACTATTAGTGAAGCATAACTACCCCACCACTAGTTAGGAGGGGGATGGTAGTACCGGCTACCCTGCTCTCACACACACACACACACACACACACACCAGTATTGTCTCATCACTTTTACTTTTGGCTTGGTTGAGAGTGAACGCTGTCTCTCTCCACTGCCCATACTGATTGGCCATTATAAGACTTATCTTTTCTTTGCATTCTCTTTTTCAGGTTGTGAGTGTTTCTTCTTCCTGGTTGTCATGTGGACTTGTCCTTGGCTTGAAGGGCACAAGTGCGGCACTTTCATATCTCTACTTGAGACAGACCCTCATGCGCTGTGCCCGGCCTGCCGAAGATGTCCTTATAACCAGGATGGCACCTGTAAGGAGTGTAGGGAGTGGTCATCCTCTCAGTGGGAGAGGTTTAGTAGACGGCGTAAGAAGTCGAAGAGGGATTCTTCTCCTTCGGTGCCATCCTCGAGGTTGAAGAAGCCTTGACTTCCTTCTTTCCCCCCCTCGATCTCTGCTCGAAGCTTCTTTTCACTCGGTCTCCCCAGGGAATCGATGGAGCAGGACTGTTGTCACTTTAACCCCTGGACAACCCTTAGGTTCTAAGAACATTGCCGATTCCCCCAGCGAAATGACGTTGCCTTTCTCTGCAAGGGAGTCTTTTCTATTGATAAATTTTTACAGATTTGGCCTTCCCTTGGTATCGCTGTTCCTCCGTCGAAGGAAGGCTTGTTCAAGTTGCTGCAGTTGGGAGCAGAGAGGAAGCGCACTCCAGTTTCCTCAGAAGTGGACCTTGATCTTCATCCGAAGGGCTCTGTCTGAAGGATTTGTACCAAGGAGTCCCCAGCAGTGCCTGGCGCAGTCTTTCAAACCCAGTCGCCAATTTCTCCGACTTTGCCTGCCTTTGTTCCTGCCCAGCTCGCTGATGACTGCACTCATCCTTATTCTAAGTTTGCTCAGTCTGTGGAGGGGGGGCAAAATCTGAGGATTGTTCCTGTCGCACTTGATGGACACCTTTCCTGTTTGCTGGTCAGGTCCTCCCTGGAGTGGTCTCCGCCATGCGGGACTTCAAGAAGGCGGCCAGCGTTGTCCCTGTCTTTCTCTGGCTACTTGAAATGTGGCTCGCCAGTTGATGTCTCTTGCTCCCAGCGAGCTTGACACTCCCCTGCTTCACCGCGCCCTATTCCCGCTTTGGAGTCCAGGCATTTTCGTTGCTCTCTCTTCGGGTTCGAGATCCCCCTAGGGAGATCTCTTTAACTGAATCCTACCGACTGTCTTCCATTGACGTCGCCACTCCAGGCCAGCGCTCTTCATCAGAAGGAGCAGAGCAGCCTTCACATGTCTTTCTACCCAAGGATACTTTCGAATCCTCCCGACGCAGGGAAAGTGTAAGACCTTCCCTACTAGCAGAGTTCCCTCCCCCTCCTAGGGAGAGTAAGGACTAGAAGACTGTGCCGAAGAACTGCTATCAGCCTCAGGAGAGAGTACGCAACTCCTCAACTTTGGGAGTAACGACGGCGGTGAGGGAGGCTCTCTCGACATCTAGGTAATCCTCCAGGCACTATGAAGATGACTAAAACCCATCCTGGGCTCCTAAGGATGAGAGCTCGTGGGTGAATGATGACCAGGACTTGGAATATGACACTCTTCCAAAGGCAGTGAGTCTCAGATATTGGCAGGTGTTGGCCTACATGAGGGCCATCAACAGCCTCAACGACCCTTCAACTGCTCCGCTGGAAGGGAAGTCTCTTATCGGCAACAAATGCAGTGACAGTACACCTTTAGTCGCTAACATAATAGCTTCCACATAGTCTCTTGATTTCTCAATGAAATGTGCAATTCTATTATGGATATGATCTATTTTTGAATTATAATACGTTAACGTTGCCAACAAATCTTGTACATCCATAATCTGACTGATATTACTAGAATGTTCGTTCACCAAACTCATAATTTGATTGATTGAAGCTAACTGATTCCTTAGTTCTGATAAAATCAATTCATTTTCATGAGTCAAAAACTCAATTTTCTTATTTTGATTACTAATCTTAAGATGATTGGAAATCCCTAAGCCTAAACTTGCAACAGAACCAAAGATGTTTAGTGCAGTAAAAATAAACGGGTTACGCTTTTCAAGGTTATTGTGTCTTACTGTCCACATCAAAAGGTCACGAGTCAAAGATTCTGCCTTGTAAGTCTTATTTTGCAAGTCGTCGGATAGCATCTCTGCAACTTTTAGTGTCGATGCAAGTGAACTCTCTGTATTAAAAGGAAAGTGTCTTCTATGCATTTCATTTAATGAAACAGCAAACCTTGAAATGGCGCTCTTTAAGCTAGTGACGTCATTCTCTGGGAGAAAAATTGCTTGCATGCCTACTTCAACAACTACGTTACTTGATGTAATAAAAACGTATTCTTGTCTCTCTACTATAGTGCCATATTTAAAATCTATACTTTAAGTTTTAGAGCTCTTCCCACACGAGAAAAATGTCTGAGCGAACAATATCACTCCTAACAATAAAAACTTCATCTTGGAAACCTGTAATGAGAAAAATATATGTAATTACTCCTGTATTAAGAAGAAAAAATGTTAACATATAAATTTCATAGATAAAAAATAAAAAAAAAATTCCCTCACTTCCTTCTCTCTTATTTTAATTTCTTATGTGAGACAATGGTACAGTTCTTTCATCAGTGGGCTGGGATATGTTTTGAACTCTAAATCTATTGGCCGTTAATGTTTCCAAAATGCTTTTGGGGCTTCAAACTTAGGTGTTAGTTTATAATTGAGTCCTTTACGTACATTTACCTGTATGTATACATTATCACCCATGGTATATGTTTTAGTTGGCTTCGCTATTTTATCATGATTCCTTTTCATTATGATTTGTGATTCTTCTAAATTCTTTCGAAGGATATCAAAACGACTTTTGCTTGCATTTATACATTCTTTTAAAGGATTTGATAAATTAGTTGTAGGCGTTGATACATGGAAAGGCGTTCTAACTGGGGTACCATACAATGCCTCGTGCGGCGACATTTTAATTGATATATGATATGAGTGATTCAGAGTACTTAGTACCGCAGGTATTGCAATATCCCAGTTGAGGTCTGATCCCCCTAGTGTTAATCTTAATATGTTTAAAACCTTCCTATTCGCTCTTTCCACTAGCCCATTCGACTCTGGGTGATAGATCATGGTATTGATTTTCTTTATGCTAAGGAATTCACACAATGAGGTAAGGAAATGATTATTAAATTCTCCACCCGAGTCTGAGATTATCATGTGTGGAATTCCATGTTTACAAATGTAGCACTCGTAAAACTTCCTAGCGCATTCAATCGCAGTTTTAGTTTTAAGCGCTATTAGTTCTGTATATCGAGTCAAAGCATCTACAATTACAAAGAGGTGCTTATTTCCTCTGTCTGACTCGTAAAATCCTGTTAATAAATCTAAATGTATCCTTTCAAAGGGTTGATTGGGCACGGGATAAGCCCCTAGGCTGATAGGTGTTTTCGTGTGCCCTTTGTTTTCCTGATAAGTGCGACAATTAGCTATGTGTTTTTTTATATCTGTAAGCATCGTATGCCAATAAAACAATGATTTGGCTTTCTGTGACATTATGGAGAACCCCGGGTGTCCATGCAATGGATTTACATGCAACCAATTTAGGACAGTGGATATAAGTGAGATTGGTACCACTACCTGGTCGTTAGTCACATGTGGTGTATTGCGGGTTTTCCTTGTCACGGATCTACACAGAATATTGTCTTTGAATATATAATTCTGCTGCGTATACTTTATATATTCCCTTTCCTTACGATTTCCTTCCAAAGCATTTATAATTTCTTCTAATTTCTGATCTTTTCTTTGCTCAGTCTGTAATAATTCAGCGCTCCAGCCCAGATCTTCTTGTTCAGATACAGTTTTAACAATAGGCATGGATGTTGATATATCTATTAATTCAGCTAATGGCTCCGTATAAGATGACACGGGGTTGCGTGATAATGCATCAGCAATGATATTTGCTTTCCCTGGTAAATACCCGATTCTTGCGCCAAAATCTTGGATGATCAAATGCCACCAAGTTCGTTTGGGGCTGTGACTAAAGCCTTTAAAGAAGTCGGTTAGGGGTTTATGATCAGTAAGAACCTTGACGGGGTAACCTTATATTATGAACTTGAAATGCACTAGTGAATTAACAATAGCTAGTCCTTCCTTGTCTATTACTGCATACAGTGAGCCCTCGCTACTTCGCGGTTCGACCATCGCGGATTCACCACTTCGCGGGTTTTTTTCATAACCCATATATATAAACATATCGCGGATTTTCCGGAAATTTCGAAAATACCGCGATATCTGAAGACCCCCAAATACGATATTTCGTTACCTGTACAGTAATTCCATTAATACTGTAATTAGTAATATCTGCTCTTACTGATTGTTCATTGCATTACATATGACATATAATTCAGTACAGAAAGAAATAAAACACGAAAAGAGAATGTGATCATACGATAATTCAGTACTGTATACAGTACGTAGAGTGAACCCTCGCTACTTCGTGGTTCGACAATCGCGGATTCACCACTTCGCGGGGTTTTTCCATAACCCATATATATATACATATCGCGGATTTTCCGGAAAATTCGAAAATACCACGAAATCTGAAGACCCCCAAATACGATATTTTGTTACCTGTAATTCCATTAATACTGTAATTAGTAATATCTGCTCTTACTGATTGTTCATTGCATTACATATGATATATAATTCAGCACAGAAAGAAATAAAACACGAAAAGAGAATGTGATCATACGATAATTCAGTACGTAGTAAAATTAAATCGAACATGAAACGCAAATCAGATGCAGTCATACCATATTAGAATGGTGTGTACTGTAATGGATGTGCTTCTTTTCCATGAATCTTTTGTATGTATACGTACGTAGTACAGTACTGCATCCAATAATATTCTTTGTTGCAAAAATCACATTTCGAATAAGCGTACGAGAGAGAGAGAGAGAGAGAGAGAGAGAGAGAGAGAGAGAGAGAGAGAGAGAGAGAGAGAGAGAGAGGCGTAAAATAGCGTACGTAAAGTGTGTATTATTATTATTGTTATTATTATTATTATTGTTGTTGTTGTTAATAAAATTATTATTGTTATTATTATTATCATTATTATTATTATTATTACTGTACAGTATTATTATCATTATTTATTATTATTACGGTATTGTACTTAATCTACGTACGTTCAGTATGCGCGGGGCATCTTCTATGAGTAGGTAACCAACGCATCATAGTACTGTAAGACGGGTTGTGATTGGTTCAAGCGCTGATAGATGACGAATCAGAACTCAAGTTTTGTTATCTAGCCTGTGATTGGTGTTTTGCCCGCATCTTCTACCCGCAGCATCAAAGTTCTCGCGGGGCTGGATCGTTCACTTTCTCTTACCGCGTATCGCTGAGTAGACGTTCTTAAGTTTGTGAAGTTTAATCTGTGCTGTGTGCGACCTTTTTAAGTTGAACTTTTTGTTACAGTACTGTACGTAAATCCTACTGTAATGGCTCCCAAGCGTTCTGCTTCTCTTAAGGCTGGTAGTGAGCCTAAACGCCACTGAAGGATGATGACGATAGCTGAGAAGGTTACGCTTCTCGACATGTTAAAAGATGGTAGAAGTTACGCGGCCGCCGGCCGCCATTTTGGCATCAACGAATCCACCGTTCGCTATATCAAAAAGGACGAGGCGAACATTAGAAAGACGGCTGCCATCACCTTTAGCAGATCAGCGAAGCGAGTCGTTACAACGAGTAATAAAACGATCGTACGCATGGAAGGTGCTTTAGCTGTGTGGATTGCCGACTGCCGGAAGAAGAACATAGCGTTGGATACGAACACCATGCAAACAAAGGCTTTGAGTTTATATGAGAATTTTGCTGCAAAGGAACCTAAAGACGACGACGACAACCATGCTGAAGATGATGATGATGCAGATGATCCTCAACCAGGGACATCCACTGATTCCCAGCCTCAGAAACGTTTTTCCGCAAGCAAAGGATGGTTCGCGAAGTTTCAGAAACGCTTCGCCCTGAAAAGCGTTTCCCTGCATGGGGAGTCTGCTTCCGCTGACACTGCCGCTGCTGAAACTTACGTGAACCAGACGTTCTAGAATATTATCACCGAAGGTGGATACAAGCCGGAACAAGTCTTTAATATGGATGAGACTGGCTTGTTTTGGAAGAGAATGCCGTCGCGAACTTTCCTGTTCAAAGAGGAAGCCAAAGCCTCTGGCTTTAAGGCATTCAAGGATCGCGTTACCCTCGTGATGTGTGGCAATGCTGCTGGATTTTTGTTAAAGCCGGGGCTTATTTATAAGTCGAAAAATCCTCGCGCTTTGAAAAATAAAAATGAGAATCTCCTTCCCGTGTACTGGATGCATAATTAAAAAGCATGGATTACGAAGATGCTGACCTCCAACTGGTTCCACCAGTGTTTTATCCCGCAAGTCAGTAAATATCTCTTAGAGAAGGGCTTGCCATTCAAGATCCTTCTCCTTATGGATAACGCTGGTGGACACGCAACTGACCTGTCGCATGAGGGCATTCAGGTTGAGTTCCTGCCACCCAACACCACGTCATTAATTAAACCGATGGACCAGGGGGTTATCAGGGCGTTCAAGGCCCTCTACACGAAGAATACCTTGGCGGACCTCGTTGCGTGTGTGGATGCTGCCCAAGATGACGAGGATGAAGATTTCAACTTGAAGGCGTACTGGCGGCAGTACACCATAGCCACGTGCCTGCAGAATATTCAGAAGGCACTTCAAGAGATGAAACCTGCAACCGTGAATGCGAGCTGGAAGAAGTTGTGGCCCGATATTGTTTACGACGACAAGGGATTTACTCCGTCGGAAATCCAACACTGCAATACGGAAATCTGTGCAGTTGGCTGCCATAATTGGAGGTGATGGGTTTGGCGACATGACGACTGAAGACGTCGACGAGTTGTTGGACTGTCATTCCCAGCCCCTAACTGACGCAGACCTCGAAGACCTGACGAAATCGGCAAGTGAGGAAGAGAGTGATACCCAGGAAGAGACCCAAGAAAATGTCGAAGAAACGGGCTTAACATTAGAACGGCTTGCCAAGGCCTGCAACCACGCGAAGGAGTTGAAAGAAATGTTGCAAGAGTGGGACGAGGATATGGTTCGCTCGATGCAATTCTGCAACAAGGTTGATGACATAATGACTCCCTACAAAATGCTCTTGGATCGAAAAAAGAAGCAGCGGCAACAACTTCCGATCACAATGTTCTTCCAGCCTCGCAAAAAAGAGCCAGTTCCTCCTGCTAGTACGCCTTCGAAAGAAATTGAAGTTTCCCAGGAAGAAGTTGAAGAGGTGTCCCAGGAAAAGACACCTCCGTCTGAAGAGACGTAAAATACTATCATTGGCTGCACAGTAGAACACATCATCAGCTTCATCATCATCATTTCTACTGTGCAGCAAATTCATCGCCATCACCATTCAAGTTTTTCTTCAACTTCTTTCGTGGTGAGTACAGTAACAATCTTTATTTTTTACTTTAATATTCTTACTGCCTGTTTTATAGTTTAGTAATGTACGTACTGTATGCATTAAGTTAAAGGGAAGGTTTTAAAAGTCTACATGTTGTAACCTATCATATTTTTTTTGTTTGAAATTTACATTTACATACGTAAAACAATCTCTCTCTCTCTCTCTCTCTCTCTCTCTCTCTCTCTCTCTCTCTCTCTCTCTCTCTCTCTCTCTCTCGTAAATTGTTTTCCTGCTTTGCTACGTACAATACTGTATAATTTATATTTGTAAGGTAACATATTTTGTAAATGCTTTTACTGTAAATACTGTATGTACTGTATTATTATTTATCACTATCATCATGCGCGTTAAATGCCTTGTTTGTTCTGAGCGTGGTTGTTTACTGAGCGTACACGCTGTCGTTTCAGGCAGCGTCATAAAGAAAAACATTTCATTTGGAAGTCCTAAGAAAAATACGTAAACTAAAACATTGGTAATAAACAAATCAACATACAGTACAGTACTGTATAATCAATATAATCGATGCAAAAACTAACCTATACATATATGTGTACTGTACACTAATTGAGTTTGTTTCTTCATTATGATCAGAGATGAACGTAAACAAAACATTGGTTGCCATTTTTTATCATGCTTTTTAGGTGTTTAGGAAACGCATGATATAAAATCGCCTTTAATATTTGTGCCTGTTTTAGTTTAGGGTGCTGTAGTACATGCATTAAGTGTTCTGTACATTAAAGGGTGGTTTGTTAACAGTACTACGTACAAGGGAAGGTTTTAAAAGTCCGAATATACATGTTAAATAAATAGGTAAATATGATGTCACTACTTCGCGGATTTTCACCTATCGCGCCCGCGTCTGGAACCTATCTACCGCGATAAACGAGGGTTCACTGTAAAATTAAATCAAACATGAAACGCAAATCAGATGCAGTCATACCATATTAGAATGGTGTAAGGCTGCTGATGGCTACTATTGTACTACAAATGTAATGGATGTGCATCTTTTCCATGAATCTTTTGGATGTATACGTACGTAGTACTGCATCCAATAATATTCTTTGTTGCTAAAATCACATCTCAAATAAGCGTACGAGAGAGAGAGAGAGAGAGAGAGAGAGACATATCCTACAACAAAACAAGCGTAAAATAGCGTACGTAAAGCTGTATTATTATTATTATTGTTGTTGCTTTTATAATTATTATTGTTATTATTATTATTATTATCATTATTATTATTATTATTATCATTATTTATTATTATTATTATTATTATTATTACTGTATACGTAGGGTACCTTGTACTTTGAATTGGTAACCTACGTAGCATATAAGACGGATTGTGATTGGTTCAAGCGCTGATAGATGACGAATCAGAACCCAAGTTTTGTAATATAGCCTGTGATTGGTGTTTTGCCCGCATCTCCAACTTCCAGCATCTTTTCGCAGTCACTTTCTCTCCCGCCGTATCGCTGTGTAGATGTTGTTAAGTTATTGTTAACTTTAATCTGTGCTGTGCGTGACTGTTTTAAGTTGAACTTTTTGTTGAACTTTCTGTTTAACCCCTACTGTACAATGGCTCCCAAGCGTTCCGCTTCTGCTAAGGCTGGTAGTGAGCCTAAACGCCACCGAAAGATGATGACGATTGCTGAGAAGGTGACGCTTCTTGATATGTTAAAAGAAGGCAGAAGTTACGCGGCCGCAGCCCGCCATTTTGGAGTGAACGAATCCACCGTTCGCTACATCAAGGACGAGGCGAACATTAGAAAGACGGCTGCCATCACCTTTAGCAGATCAGCGAAGCGAGTCGTTACCACGCGTAATAAAACGATCGTACTCATGGAAGGTGCTTTAGCAGTGTGGATTGCCGACTGCCGGAAGAAGAACATAGCCTTGGATACGAACACCATCCGAACCAAGGCTTTGAGCTTGTATGAGAATTTTGCGGCAAAGGAACCTCAAGACGACGATGGCGACCATGCTGAAGAAGATGATGATGTAGATGAACCTCAACCAGGGACATCCACTGATTCCCAGCGTTAGAAACAACTTTTTTCCGCCAGCAAAGGATGGTTCACGAAGTTTCAGAAACGCTTCACCCTGAAAAGCGTTTCCCTGCATGGCGAGGCTGCTTCCGCTGACACTGCCGCTGCTGAAACTTACGTGAACGAGACGTTCAAGAATATTATCGCCGAAGGTGGATACAAGCCGGAACAAGTATTTAATATGGATGAGACCGGCTTGTTTTGGAAGAGAATGCCGTCGCGAACTTTCCTGTTCAAAGAAGAAGACAAAGCCTCGGGCTTTAAAGCATTCAAGGATCGCGTTACCCTCGTGATGTGTGGCAATGCTGCTGGATTTTTGCTAAAGCCGGGGCTTATTTACAAGTCGAAAAATCCTCGCGCTTTGAAAAATAAGAATAAGAATCTCCTTCCTGTGTACTGGATGCATAATCCAAAAGCATGGATTACGAAGATGCTGACCTCCAACTGGTTCCACCAGTATTTCATCCCGCAAGTCAGTCAATATCTCTTAGAGAAGGGCTTGCCATTCAAGATCCTTCTCCTTATGGATAACGCTGGTGGACACGCAACTGACCTGTCGCGTGAGGGCATTCAGGTTGAGTTCCTGCCACCCAACACCACGTCATTAATTCAACCGATGGACCAGGGGGTTATCAGGGCATTCAAGGCCCTCTACACGAAGAATACCTTGGCGGACCTCGTTGCGTGTGTGGATGCTGCCCAAGATGACGAGGATGAAGATTTCAACTTGAAGGCGTACTGGCGGCAGTACACCATAGCCACGTGCCTTGGCGGACCTCGTTGCGTGTGTGGATGCTGCCCAAGAAGATGAAGATGAAGATTTTAATTTGAAGGCATACTGGCGGCAGTACACCATAGCCACGTGCCTGCAGAACATTCAGAAGGCACTGCAGGAAATGAAACCTGCAACCGTTAATGCGAGCTGGAAGAAGTTGTGGCCCCAGATTGTTTACGACGACGAGGGATTTACTTCGTCTGAAATCCAACACTCTGCAATACGCAAATCTGTGCAGTTGGCTGCGATAATTGGAGGTGATGGGTTTGGCGACATGACGACTGAAGACGTCGACGAGTTGTTGGACTGCCATTCCCAGCCGCTAACTGACGCAGACCTCGAAGACCTGACGAAATCGGCCAGTGAAGAAGAGAGCGAAACACAGGAAGAGACCCAAGAAAATGTTGAAGAAACGGGCTTAACATTAGAACGGCTTGCCAAGGTCTGGAACCATATAAAGGAGGTGAAAGAAATGTTGCAAGAGTGGGACGAGGAAATGGTTCGTTCTATGCAATTCTGCAACAAAATCGATGAAGACATGACTCCCTACAGGATGCTCCTAGAGCGAAAAAAGAAGCAGCGGCAGCAACTTCCGATCACAATGTTCTTCCAGCCTCGCAAAAAAGAGCCAGTTCCTCCTGCTAGTACGCCTTCGGAAGAAATTGAAGAAGTTTCCCAGGAAGAAGTTGAAGAGGTGTCCCAGGAAAAGACACCGCCGTCTGAAGAGACGTAAAATACTATCATTGGCTGCACAGTAGAAGACATCATCAACTTCATCATCATCATTTCTACTGTGCAGCAAATTCATCGCCATCATCATTCAAGTTTTTCTTCAACTTCTTTCGTGGTGAGTACAGTAACAATCTTTATTTTTTATTTTAATATTCTAACATTTTAATATTTGTGCCTGTTTTAGTTTAGTATGCATTAAGTTAAAGGGAAGGTTTTAAAAGTCTGAAGAGTATACATGTTGTAACCTATCATATTTTTTTTGTTTAAAATTTACATTTACGTACGTAAAACAATCTCTCTCTCTCTCTCTCTCTCTCTCTCTCTCTCTCTCTCTCTCTCTCTCTCTCTCTCTCTCTCTCTCTCTCTCTCTCTCTCTCTCTCTCTCTCTCTCCTAAATTGTTTTCCTGCTTTGCTACGTATGTACTGTACTGTATGATTTTATATAGATACCGTAAATAATATTTGTAATAACATATTTTCTAAAAGCTTTTACTGTAATATCATTATTTATCACTTTCATCATGCGCGTTAAATGCCTTCTTTGTTTACTGAGCGTAGTTGTTTACTGAGCGTACTTTATGACGCCGTCGTTTCAGGCGGCGTCATAAAGAAAAACATTTCATTTGGAAGTCCTAAGAAAAATTAAGTAAAACATTGGTAATAACAAAATCAACATACTGTATAATCAATATAATCGATGCAAAAACTAACCTATACACAGATGTGTACACTAAATGCGTTTGTTTCTTCATTATGATCAGAGATAAACGTAAACAAAACATTGGTTGCCATTTTTTATCGTGCTTTTTGGCGTGTTTAGGAAACGCATGATATAAAATCGCCTTTAATATTTGTGCCTGTTTTAGTTTAGGGTACTGTAGTACATGCATGAAGTGTTCTGTACATTAAAGGGTAGTTTGTTAACAGTACTACGTACAAGGGAAGGTTTTAAAAGTCTGAATATACATGTTAAATAAATAGGTAAATATGGTGTCACTACTTCGCGGATTTTCAGCTATTGCGGTCGGGTTTGGAACCTATCTACCGCGATAAATGAGGGCTCATTGTACTTACTTTCGGAAGTTCTCAATTTTCGAGAATAAAAAGCTATCGGGAAAAATTGTTTTTCATATTGCTGAAGCAATACCCCTCCTACTCCTAAGTCTGAGGCGTCTGTTGCAATGAAGAATTCCTTACCGAAGTCAGGAAATTTTAAGATAGGAGAACTACACAGTTCATCTTTTAAGGCATTAAAAGCCTGTTGATGCTGCTCAGACCATATGAAATCTACGCCCTTCTTCGTAAGATCAGTTAGGGGAGCGGCTATTATTGAATAATTGCGTATAAAACGCCTGTAATATCCACTACACCCAGAAATTGCTGTATTCCCTTGACATTAGTAGGTATCGGAAAGTTACGGATAGCTGACACCTTATCATGGACTACTTTAAGACCTTGGCTAGACACCTTAAACCCCAAATAGACCAATTCTGTTTTGAAAAATTCACACTTACTAATCTTTACCCTTAAGTTATGTTGTCTTAGTCTCTGTAGTACTAGTTCTAGTTTACGTAGATGTTCTTCTAAGGTATTGGAAAAGATTACAAGGTCGTCCATATAGGCATGCAATATATCCCCTAGCAGGTCTCCAAACACTATGTTAATCATTCTTGTAAATGTTATGGGAGCACAACGTAAACCAAAGGGCATACGTAAAAATTCATAATGTCCCCTGGCTGTGCTGAAGGCTGTGTATGGGATACTATTTTCTTCTAATGATATCTGGAGAAAGCCTTTAAGTAAGTCCAGACTGGTAAAATATTTATTCTGACCTAACAAAGACTAAATATCGTCAGTACATGGCACTGGGAATCGATCAGGGATCGTTTCCTCATTCAAACGACGGAAATCTACGCAGATACGCCATGTTCGATCTTTTTTCGGTACAACTATTAATGGAAAATTATAAGGGCTGTTTGATTTCCTAATGACTCCTTCTTCTAGCATTTTACCTACTTCATCATTTATCTCATTCTGGAATTTCATAGGGAGTCTGTACGAGGGTACATAGATAATTTTCTGCTTGTCCTTAACCTTATTTGATGTTCTATAACATCTGTCTTTCCTAAGGATCCATCCGTAGTGGAAAAAACATCATGATATTCAGTTAAAAGTCCAAAAAATTTCTGCTGAATTTCTTCTTCTTGAATGTCTTTATTGATTTTATTTTTAATAGATTGCAAAAGGGGTTCATCTGCAACTGATTGAGCGTGATTGATTTCAGCGACGGTAAGAATACGATGTTTATAAACTTCTACATCCGAAATATGTTGATTTTTGTGAATTACTTAAGTGGTATTTAAATGATTACAGACTTCAATATTACATTGTTGATGTGAGCCTACTGTATAAATAGCTTGTGTGACGGACAATACGTTAGTTTTCAAAGTGTCGGAAAGGATTAATATTTCAGATCCCGGTAACGTTTTCTTTATTTGCACTATTAAATTCGAAGGTACGTTCGGCTCTATAGATTGCGTGCAAGATGATATTACGGGTGAACGAGAATTCTATTGGGTCGCGTATATTATTTCTTTATTAGTGAGAAAGTCATTGGTTCTTCAACGTACGTCACCGTTTTATTTGTCGTCTCCTTTTTATCCCAAACTGATTTTAAGGTATTAGAAGACTTATAGAATTTTCCTTTGATATACACGCCGTGCTTGGCAGGGGCTAAGATAATGTTTTGATTACCCATAGGCGGGTATCTTATAATTACAGCTGGATACATATCAATGTTTTGTACAACAACAAAGGTATCGGCAAACGTGCGCTTACCGACCTTGTACTGAACATGAGTTACGCCTATTACATTTAATTCATTATTTCCTATACCCGAGAGCCTTACTCCGGACTTCTCTATAGGGAAGTTCGAAAACAACAAATGATGTGTCCTCAAATCCATGATATTACGTGGACTTCAAGAGTCAAAAAATAATGTAAAGGATCGTTGTTCTAAATTTACAGCATATAATGTTGGTCGTAACTCATTTTGACTTATTATTGTGTGAATTTGTTGCAAATCTATGGGAGCATGCCCTAATTTATTTGATTCGGTCGTGTGTTTCGTAGGAAAATCTATTGCCTCACAATGATCTGATAAAACATTAAATGGATTATTTAACACTACTGATGTTGATTTAAATGACCCAACATCACTCTCTTCCCCACTGGAGTTAATTATGTGCTATTTGCTTTGTTCTGCACATTCTGAAAATTAGTCTGACCTTGCGAGTTCTGGCTAGATGGCCCAGGATCAGAGTTATTTGAAGAACTGTTTGTTTGTTTCTGAACTACATTGACGTTTGGCTGTGTCTTCTTATTGAACTGAGGAGGATTTTTCTTTTTATTTCCATATGGAACTGACTGTGGAATTGACTGTGGATTTGACTGTGTATTTCTAGGATTCTGTTGTGTCTTACGCGAGTAGCACTGACTATATGAATGAGTTGAACTATTATGTAATGAACAGAATCTTGTTCTGTAGTCTGCAATCAAGTGACCTTGACATTTGCAATTATAACACGTCATTCCTGCGACTTGATTATTATTAACTACGTTTACTTGTTGTGGCTTTGTTTCATTTTTTGCAAAAACTTGTGTAAACAAGGGATCAAGATCAGTACACTTAGACATGCGTTTCTTTATCTGTTTATATACGTCCAATTCTGTACTTAATGGCGTTAACTTTTTATCAAAACACCGCACTAAAGCTTCAGGCAACATAAGTGTCATGCAAGTTAAATACATTAATCATAAGAAATCTTTCACGGAGATGTTATCTCTAGTAACCCAAGTGGAATTGCCTAAAATATCTTGATACTCGTTTAGCCTATCGGCAATGAGAGCTGCTCTCTCTATAACATTAAGCTGAGTCATAGTAGTTTGATTAAGTGTATTTCTTAATGTCAAAACTACATCCAAGGCTTCCTCACCGCCATAGACCGCACGTAGCCTAACTTTGAAATCGTCCCATGTAACTGCCTCTTGAAACAAAACTCCCCTCAAATACGCACTCGCATCTCCTTTAGAAAAGTCTATAAAACTTTTAGCTTCTTGTAATTGTACAAATGGGTCTATAATTTGTCTAGCATTTAAATGGGCGTCGACGGAAGAAATCCACGACTCAACATTCTGAGGTAAGAAGCCGTTGACCCGACCTTAAAAAGGAAGGATAGCTGATCGTGCATTAACTAATGTAACAATGGGTGCCGGGATGGGGTTACTTGGGCCGGGGGTGGGGTTACTTGGACTGACAGGAGGTGTCATGTTGACTTTAACTTGTTTTTTATCTCTTCGATTCCTTGCAATCCTATCAAAATCTCTATATGAATACAGATGTCCACTGCGTAAACGCATAAACACTATTCAAATAAAGATCATAACATAATCCCCCAATACAATGATACAATTATAAAGATATTTCCCGAGAACTTCTGAAAGAAAATGGAATTAGCAGAGAGAAAAAAAATTCTCGACGAGAATTCGAAGTTGAATACAGTTTTCTTTAATGAAAGAAAAAATGAAGATTAACAAACAACTCACCCCAGCAATAATGGACGATTGACTCGTGATAACTACACTTCACTGTCTAAAACTGAAATGAATAAAGAAATGTACTTAGCTTGGGTTTATATGGGCGAAGGGTGATGTCGTCATTTCCTATCTCTCTTACTGGTTTGCGAGAGTTTTGATGTTTGGGTGAATGTTTTCGGTCCGATTTCCCGTTGAACGTAGTGTTTCCTGGATATGATTCTCGAATGTTTAATAAACGTTGAATGTCAGTCCTTCGTTTTCTTAAGATGTTGATTGAAGATCCAGTTCCTCAGTTTGTATAACATTTATTTGTTGGTATTCAATGTTTTCATTTCTTCGGTGGACGTAGATACTTCGTCAAAATTGTAAATTCATTACTGTTGATTCTCATGATACTAAAGTTGATTTAGGTTGAACGCTGCCACCAATTGTTAGTTTGGTACTGTTATAAACACACATTAGTTTTCCAATCAAATGTCTCTTCAATGTGGTGTAATGTTTAGACTTGGTAGGTTACTTCTTCTGAATAAGTCTAAGTAAGTTAACTTTTAAACAGTTTATTCCTTTAAAAACAGTTATTAACATCTCCATCACAGGAGTATAGATGGTTTGGTCGGATGACCATTCCGTATGACAGCTTGACCAGAAAGTGACTAAAAGATCCATATTGATGTTAACGTCTAATTAGTTATCTCAGCACTTAATGATATAATTATGTAAACACAACATTAATACCGGAAGGTACTTAGATCCGTTGAGAGACAGATCCGTTGAGAGAGAACTCTTTCTCACGGCTTGTTTGTGTTTACTCTTCATGAAAAATGTTACATTGCAATTGAATAGCAGTGTCTTGAGTTTCGCATCCTGCTTATGACTGAATTGGCATTCTCACGCTCTCTCCTAATTTCTACATTGACCTTTTAGGTCATGGATTTAAACATGTAATTTTACATACATTAC
>NC_090751.1:59074572-59154572 GCF_036898095.1 Palaemon carinicauda
TCAAGCAACTCTCCATTCAACATGACATTCAACCTTGCACCACCTTCCCTTCTCGTACATCTCATAACCTTACTCTTACCCACATTAACTCTCAACTTCCTTCTCTCACACACCCTTCCAAATTCTATCACTAATCAGCCAAGCTTCTCTTCTGTGTCTGCACCCAGTACAGTATCATCCGCAAACAACAACTGATTTACCTCCCTTTCATGGTCATTGTCGTCTACCAGTTTTAATCCTCTTCCAAGCACTCGAGCATTCACCTCTCTCACCACTCCGTCAACATACAAGTTAAACAACCACGGCGACATCACACATCCCTGTCTCAGCCCCACTCTCACCGGAAACCGATCACTCACTTCATTTCCTATCCTAACCCATGCTTTACTACCTTTGTAGAAACTTTTCACTGCTTGCAACAACCTTCCACCAACTCCATATAACCTCATCACATTTCACATTGCTTCCCTATCAACTTTATCATACGCTTTCTCCAAATCCATAAACGCAATATACACCTCCTTACCTTTTGCTAAATATTTCTCGCATATCTGCCTAACTGTAAAAATCTGATTCATACAACCCCTACCTCTTTTAAAACCACCCTGTACTTCTAAGATTGCATTCTCTGTTTTATCCTTAATCCTATTAATCATTAATAGAACATAAGGAGAAAAATAATCTTCTGATAAACAGCTAACCTAGATATAGACAAAAGAGATTGTGTGTGACAAATCTTTTGGAATTTTTCCACAACATGTTTAGCATTTATGACAAAAGCAGGGGAATAGACATCATATACAGTACAGTACCTATGAGCAAACTTGGAAAAGATGACTCAGATACATACCAATTCGACTTGAATACATAATCAATTCCGCTTCTTCGTCTGTCAGCTACATCAGCAAAGGTTACTCAAACAAGGTTTAGCCCACTAGTTTTTATAAATTTTTAGGGCTAAGATCAATAAGATATTGAATAAGAGTAATATTTTGGAAAATTGTGTATTTAACAAATAGAATTGCTTGTTGAATTTTCAATTACATCAGTGTTGGAAGTGAACTGAGCAGGAAAATTACCAAGTATGTTAGTTTAATCTGAACAAGTTAATTTAATGGAATAAATTGTGAAATCGTAAAAGATAGATTCAATCATTTAGTATATAGCTTGGTTGACCAGATAAGTGTTAGTTATAGGACAAAATGTTGGACATTTATTGGAAATTTTATCTTTTGTCCAGTATTATTTTAGAACTTTATTCTTTACATTCTATTAACAGTTTCCTAAAATGGCCTTGTGATCTTAATCAAATGATTGACTTTTTAACTTATTTGGATTGTATTTGTACTTGATTCTATTGTAAGTTGGTAAAGTTTTTACTGATATGTATGAAACTCAGAAAATAGTTTCATAAGTTATTGATCAAGTCCATATCTGATGCACATAAACATTCTCTGATTTGTTCTCTATTCGTAGCCTTGTTATAGAAATGGAGACAATTGCCGAAATGATCTAACAAACCTCTTATCAGAATGTATTTTGATGCTTTGAGATCACTTTTAAGATGACTTCCAATTTTTATTGTAAAACCTTCAAGTTCTTGTAACTACCTAGAAATACCAATGACTATGCTGACAAAAAGTTCCCAGTATAAGGTAGATTAGATATTTTCCAACAAAGTGGGCATATCTTTATCTAGTTGCATGGTCGATATGCATGATAAATTATATGTCATCGAATGCACATGTGAGTTTTTTGTGTAACCTATAAACAATTGAAACTATTCATCATCATTCATTCTTATGCCAGGTCTTCCTTTTATGGGGTTAGGCATGAAATGAATTATCTATGCTCTTTTCTGTCTTGAACTATCAGATCTAGCCATTCATGTATCCCCCTTTTCATGATTCCCTTGGTCTTCATACTGGTCTTCTTGTCACTTCCATATCTACTGCTTTTCTGACCAACTATTTCTCATCCATGTTCATTATTTGCCGTCATCTAAATTTTTTATTACTGAACCATTTTTTTCCAGCTTTGTATATTGTACTCTACATTTATGTTTGAATTCCCTATTCACTAGGCAATCTTCCTACTGTGCTTTAGTCAGGAACCTTAACAGTTGATGGTCACATTTCTTTAAGATATTTTCCAATCCTTGTCAGTGCCCATTTGATGTATCCTTCGTAAGTCACTTGCTCCTTCTGCTAATGGGACATTCAATTCAAGTGCAGCTATCTCTCAAATTAATCCATGCTGTACAGTTACCTCTATCTTATTGCTCTTTCGAATCATGTTTCACAGTACAGCATGTCTTTAGGGTAAAAGAAATGTTTTACCTCTTCTGAAACCTTAGGCAGTGTTACTTCCAAGTTTAATGTATATCTTTGCATAAACTTAGACCTTATAAATTCATGGGACAACTTCAGTATTTGTTTACAAGGGTTTGCAAATCACAGTATAATTAATACTTGACTGCTGCTTTAGCTGCTCAGGAGAAAGATCATACCTGATATCATTGATATCATATTTCAATCTTGTGGCACTGAAGGGTTTTTATAATTACCTGTTCATGGCAATCAGTTAAAGTGGTTGATACTTCTTTGCAAACAGTAAAAATGTCTTATGTTAAGTAGTGATTAAAATCCTGTGAAATTTACATTAGGTTTTAAAGATGTGAAGTTTTCTGAGTTTGTGGAAGCATAGAAGATATAATTGCTATTTTTTTTGTAATTGCATATTTGTATAAGGTTTGCATCCTCTTCCATTCACAGGTATTAACTGGTTTGTTGCGACGTTCTGATAAAAAAGAAGCCGTGCAGCGTCTTCCACTTGGGGTTTTGCCTTTGGGTGACACTAATTCAGCTACTTCTGCAATTCTTGGAATTAAAGGTAACCCCAAGCCAAGACATCTAGCTGAGGCAACAATGTCCATCATCCATGAAATAAAAAGGCCTTTGGATGTAATGGAAGTGACACCAATCCAGGTAGGTACCACTTTGTCATGATTTTTCGTTAAGTTTTTTTCATGGAAAAAATAAATTTCAATAGTTTTGTTGTGTTAAGAACAGAGATTTTAATGTTAAAGTTTGTCATGTTTGGTAATGATTCTTTGTAGGAGGCTAACTCCTATAATATACAAGGGACAATACATGATAACTAGTACTAAAGTTGTTTTTGGAGTGCTCCTTTACTGTTTCATCAGTAATCTTAAATTTCATCTCATCTAGCTGCCCAACATCTTTCTTTTATCTCTGCCTTAACTTTCACCGCTCATTATAATACATTTAGTGCATGTATTATAATTTAATTTTATCCTATTGTATAATCTTTTTTAAAACATTCTCAATGTTGTTGATTTTACTTAACTGCAAATTTTACACAAATATTGCATTTTTTATAGTTTTGTTTAGTTCTTTTTGTACAGTATATGAAAATACACTCAATGATGTAAGAATTTAAAGAGTGGTAAACACTGTCAGTGATGAAAGTTATGTGAACAGTGACTGAAGAGTACTTTACGGTAGGATACAATTAGACTGACAATGATCAGGCTTGACAATAGTTTCTATGCAATGTAATGGCTGCAAAATCTTTTTTAATCTTTTTTTTTACATAGAAGGTATGGACAAAATACTATCTCTTTAATAACCATATTCCAATCCTTGAAATAAAAATGGAATAAGAAAATATAATTGAACATAACCTTAAAAGTTATAATAACCCCAGATAATGAAAGTTAGACTGCTATATTACTAGGAAAATAGATGGGAGATGAGTCATTGGTTTGGACACCAAACCAACCTTAAGAGTTGCTGTTTTCCTTATAAAAATGTATAGGGTGATGGTTAGCAAAGAATAAGTTGCTACCCAAGAGGAGAAAGCATTTTTTTTTATTCATAGGAACCTTTGCTGAAAATTAATAGAGTAAAGCCTCCTTGTTGATGGAAGAAGGGGATCTAGAGGAGAAACTGGGTCAATTTTGCTAATCGGATCAAGTAATTGTTTATTGTTAGAAAAGGTATCAAGATGAAAATTATTAAGCCTTGTTGATTAGGCCTATTAAGCATTGGAATGAGGAAGTTTTATAAGTGTTTTTTTTTTCCCAGGAGGATATTCATCCCTTCATTATCACTCACTCACTTTTAGGATTGGCTAAGTTGTCAAGTGTAGTCTCAGGTGGCTTTTGGTTTGATCTTTAAAGATAACTTAACAAAGCAATCTTGCATCCTTTGGTGGGTTGATTGTATGATGTAAAGTATAGTACTGTATTGTTCTTGCTATATAATGATATCAACCTACCTAGAGAGCTGTTTGATACATAAGATGTGCAGATGAAATAAGTCATCATTGATTTGTATTTGAGTACAATATTTGTCAACTGGAGAGCAAATGTTAAACCTGATCAAGAAGAGTAATGAAATAAGAAGTTGTGTTCCTGAACCTCTTGGAATCCAGTGTCTACCCATCTCAATTCTTGCAGACAGCAGCAGGAAATATACTGTGCTGGCAATATTTGGATTTAGGTATATAGCAATCCTTCAACTTGATTTTCTCAAACCTGTTGTGCATATTAAAATTCTGTTTACTTCCTCCAGAGGTTTACTGTACATTTTGCTTGGGTCATGATTCCTAAACAGTTTATCAAAATAATTTTTATTCATTGATATCAGTTTAATCCATGGTTTTCATGTTTTCTAGTTCATGAGCCAGTGATAAAAAGAGAAATTTCATCTATTAGGCATTGCCGCTTTCTGCTGGTTGTCTGGAATTACTGACATTAATGTATATGTCATGAATAAAAAGAGTGATTTTATCATTTTGCAGTTACTTCCAGTCATCAGTTGCCTGAAATCACTGGCTCTACTAGTGTCATCTTAGTGGTCAACTTTTTTATCACTAAAAATTTAGCTTTTTGCTGTGGTGGTTGCTTCCAAGTATTCGGAAGGATATAGATAGACAGTAAGCAGTACAAGCTTGGGCCACCAAACTAGTTCCAACACTAAGACAATGTGGATATAGACGGAGGATGGAACATTTGAACTACAAACGGATACAAACTGGAATTGAAAAGATACAACACCACTCAATGTGGCAATTTCTTTACATACAAAATAGAAAATACTTGGTATAGACTTTCAGCAGATGTAATAAACATTAACTCTGTAAATAAGTTCAAGAATAAGTTCGAGAAGATCATGTGAGCTGTCCAAAGGCTGAAACTAAATCGTTCTACCAAAGAGCAAATGGAGTCTCTGTGGATGGACTAGAAATTCTTTGAGACATTCAAAATCCTTGTAATTCCATTGTCTTCTCAGCATTAAAATTTTCATCAGTGGCAACAATGTTGAGAATCTACCTAGTGATTATCTTTTGAGTTCTGAAGAACCTGCAATGGCAACAAAATTTAGTAATCTAGTAAGGATCCTGCTTGTTCCTCTCACCAGAGATTCAGATGTTTGCTTATTCTGTGAATCAGGTTTGTGACGGGGGTCTACTTTACAGTACTACTCTGTGAAAGGATCTTCGATTTTGAAAGACAGGTAATAGTGTATAGTTTCCCTGTGTTAATCGGTATTTTCTTTGACCAACAAGGTTTCGCTAGCTCTTGGTAGGAAGGACAGTCATTTTGATATCTCATAACTCTACAGAAATCACATAACAACCCAACTAGAAAGGCACTTATTCTATAACATTAATGAGACTAGTAATAAAGGGTTTTTATGGACTGAAGAAAGTTATATAGGAACCCTATCAAATCCTGTGCTAGGAAGGCTCAATGTGATATCTAACAGCCTCAGTATGAAAGGTCAGATACTACCATCAGAGTGATTACTGAAATTAGAGATTTTCAAGGCCTTTTGGCACTTGTGGGGCATGGCTATAGTGGACCTACCCCGGACAAGCTGAAACTGCAAATTTCTTATATACTGCTCCATCCAACTATCCCAGCAAGACCTAGAAGCCTGGAAGATAGATGCAATGTAGCATCCATGGGATGACCTCGACATCCATGCATTCCCACCATTTATCCTCTGCAGACAAGTTATGGAATAGCTCTGCATCTCTTAGAAATCAAGGGTGACTGTAGTTGCCCTGCTTTGGCAACAGCATGAGGGGTTCATGGATCTGATATCTTTCTTGGTTAACAATCTCAGGTGCAACCAACCTTAGAAGATGATCCTGAAGGAACTTAATTAGTTGAAGGAGTTCAATGAGCACCTTTCATTTTTATACCTTCAGGTTATTCGTTAGGGTTATTGACAAAGAGTTCTTACAGAACTAAGAACATCAACATGTAACAGGTCAAGAAAACAGATTTTGTAGATGGTTCACAAGTGATGATCAAATCAACTGCTATTTCCATAGTTGCAGACTGCTGACCTACTCATCTTCCTTTGCCATTGCAAGAAACTCTGTTTATGCCATAGAGATCTAGGGCTGCAAAAGTCCTCAAACATCTTAGACATTTAGGATAGAAAAGACATTCAAAACTTTTAATAAGAGTTACCTCCTGTTTATTGGTGTATTCCAATAAGTTTAAACTGTTGACTTGGAAGAAACAAACAAGTGTATCAGGAGCTGATGTGTATTTAATCTCTAGCAATCAAAGATCTGAAAAATTGAAACGTTCAAAATAAAAACAATTTTACAATGTGATAATATAAATAAAGTCTGAAAGTTTTGAAAATGCCTTGACAAGGCCATGGAAGTAAAGTTTCCAAAGTATGAATAAGATATTCACGAAACAGCAGAAATTTTACCTAAATATCATAATAGATCAATAAATCTTTATATAATTTCACAAGAAAACAAATAAAAATATTGTAATGTTTACATATGTGGTTAGCCACAAATTGTGTCCGCAAACAAGCTGGCCTGTAGAATTTCATAAGGCCGTATTCC
The DNA here is from genome assembly GCF_036898095.1 of Palaemon carinicauda. NCBI lineage: Eukaryota > Metazoa > Arthropoda > Malacostraca > Decapoda > Palaemonidae > Palaemon > Palaemon carinicauda. The sequence continues at coordinate 59,081,479 of NC_090751.1, forward strand.
AGTACTGTATATAGGTTACACTATACTACAGCCAATATTGTATAAACGAAACTAATCTCCAGAGAAGTTTGTAACTTTTTGAAGACTTCTTTTACTCTGACAATGACCAGAAACCTTGATCCTCCAGAAACTTGAACCTGTCACAACAAAATTACAAGTGTAAACAGTCTGTTAAAGAAGCACTCAACAAGCATTAGAATATATAAATAATTTAAAGAGACAATAATGAAAACTGGCTCTAAAATATTTAAAAAATACTTAGAATACCAATTAATGCCATTGACCAAGTTAGAAATTAACGTAACATACATTAGGTATCTACAGAAAACATGAGTTGCATTCTCGACCATGTATAGAAAATATTTGTTTGTCAAAATCAACCATTCCTATAAGTGCAGAAATAATAAATCAGATTTATAATATATGATATACTTTCGAGTCTTTTGATCCACCAAAAAGTCACTACTATTGTACTGTAGAATCCTCAGTATGTCGGTAAACCATTATATTTAATTAAATGGACGTAGTCCAGTACACTGCCCGTCTGATGTCTACTGGATATCACCATACCAAATAATAAAGATTGTACAATGTCACTATATACAGAGTTATAGCCAGTTCTCTTAATGTCACTAAATACAGAGTTATAGACAGTTCTCTACAAGAAGATGCATATCCACGATTGGACGTGTGTAGACCAACTGTTTGCTATTGACGATGGTTCGCACTTCAGCTTTCCGAACATGATCGGCGAAACTCTTCAGAGGATTCATTATTACACCCTTAGGCCATTGGGTACAACATAAGTTCTTGTCCTTAAGTAAGACCACATCTCCTCTGACGAGATCACGGCAATGTTCGATCCACGTCTGCCGTTGGTGTAATAATGGTAAATACTTCTTTCTCCAACGAGACCAGAAGATATTGGCAAAAGCTTGCATGTGTTTCCACTCTGGAAGGCATGAGACTTTTTCATTGAAGTCTCATAATTGATCTGATGGGAAGATATAATCTGTCCTTTGGGTTAATTACATAGCTGGTGTTAAGATTAATGGGTTTTCTAGATCTACTGATACAGGTGCTAGAGGCCTGGAGTTAATTATAGCCGACACTTATGTCATGAACATGTTTAGTATGTCATGTGTTGGTCTTTTTCCTGTATTGTTTCACAGCATGGAGTCCAGAATCATCCTGGTGATGCCAATCATCCTTTCCCAGGCTCCTCCCATGTGAGATGAATTGGGTGGATTAAAGATCCAAATAATATCAGACAATAAGTTCCTGAAAGGTTCCACGGTCAGAGCGGAATATTTTCACTTGAGCTCTTAGAGCTGTGAATCGTCTGACTGCGTTGATAAAAGCCGAAGAGCTTATTTCTTCCATAAGCTCGATATGAATGGCTCTAGTTACTGGTCAAGAGAAAAGTATAGCCCAACGTTTGAAGTTAGCATATCTACCACGAGTCCTATGTGAAACAATTGTCCATGGTCCAAAGGCATCTACTCCTACGTTAGTAAATGGAGGTGATGGTTCAAGACGATCCTCTGGTAAATCAGACATGATTTGATGCTCAGTCATTCCTCTTAGCTTGCAACATGTCACACACTTTTGAATGAATGATGAAATCAAGTGTTTCGCTCCAACACTCCAGAATCCAGCGGATCTAACTGCTCCATCAGTGAAGTGTCTGCCCTGATGTCTGACTTTACCATGGTAGTGTCTGACTAATAGCATTGCCATATGATGACGTCCTGGTATGATTATGGGCTTCTTTTCTTTCAAACTCAAGTCAGAATCTGTCTAAACCTACATTGTGCACAGGTGTAGCACATTTCTTTTTTATGCCCACATGTATGTGAAATTCCTTATATCTGTCTGGAGCGACAAGCTGAAACTTAGAATCAAAAGCTTCCTCCTGTTGCAAAGTAAGATATTGTGGTCCAAATAACCATTCGCTATTGTGAATTTCATAGCTTGAAACGATCTAGTTGCTGAATCATCCCAGTTACGATGCATTGGCACATGTTCCATTGGCTGGAATCAGAATATGAGGCGATTTTGTGAAGCCTAAAGTTCCCATATGTGGCTAGTGCTTTATGTTTGTCTTTTATGAGATTGACAGCTTCCTGTTTCGTAGGGCATGATGTAAGGCCATTGTCTACAAAGGAGTTTTTTTACACAAATTGTGATACCCAGTTACTGAAATCTTTTCCTGATGTCTGAGCAGTTTTCCCAAGTCTGAGGGTGGCAACAGCTGGTGACAGACTATTTCTGAACACGAACTCTCATGTGGTATTCGACAAGGTCATTGTCAATGTCATTATCTTTATGCCAAAGGAATTGTAGATAGTTGTGGTGGTCTTTTCTTACCAGGAAACAGTGAAATGTACTGGATATCAGCTGTTACTGTCCCTGTTTCTTTGCGAAAACGTATAAGCATTCCTAAAAGGTCGTTGGTTAGATTTGGACCTGCCAACAAGACACTGTTAAGCAATACAGTGGTACCTCTACATACGAATTTAATTCGTTCCACAACCAACTTCGGATGTAGAAAATGTTCGGATGTAGAAACAAATTTTCCCATAAGAATACATGGTAATTCATTTAATTCGTTCCTCAGCCTAAAAACCCATAATAAATCCTTAATAAATGGCTACACATAATTACACATAACAATAACATAACTGCATAATATGAAAGAAGCATGTAAAAAAGATAATTATAAAGAAATAATAAATAAAAAATGTGTTTTATTGCCACTTTACCTTAGAGACAGGCCAACGCAGGTGTAGGATTTGCTACGCCAGAAGGAGAGGACGATCGGCGAGAAGGTAGACATGGTGTTAACATGTTCTTTAAATAAATACTCTCTCTCTCTCTCTCTCTCTCTCTCTCTCTCTCTCTCTCTCTCTCTCTCTCTCTCTCTCTCTCTCTCTCTCTCTCTCTCTCTCTCTCTCTTGTTCTTCTTCACTGTTAGTGTTAGAGATGTCTATTAATTTTTTCTGAGAGAGAGAGAGAGAGAGAGAGAGAGAGAGAGAGAGAGAGAGAGAGAGAGAGAGAGAGAGAGAGAGAGAGAGAGAGATTAAACAAAAATGAGAGATTAAACGAAAATGTGTTGTGTACATATGATTTTTAACAGCGTTATGGAGTTGTAAGACAGTTGAATGTAACTAAAAAAACAATATCAGCAAATCTGAATTCCTTTATTAACTAAAACAAATATTAATACAAACACACTCGTGTGCGTATGCGCAAACACACACGCACGAGGAGACACGATCGGCGAGGAGGTAGAGATGGTGACTGCGATAACATACCGTAACTTACACTACGGAAATTTTAATCTAACTTAGCTTATTTGTTTTTTTTTATTTTTATATTTCATATTTTTTACATTTTTTTTTCTTTTGATTTTTTATTTTCATCACTTTCAGGCAGATATAATTGCTGTTCCAGGTGTTGAGGTGCCAGTGATGGGATATGAGAATGAGAGAGAGATTACAATAGAGGAAGTGAGGAGAGCACTAAATGAAACGAGAGTAGGAAAAGCATCTGGTATGGATGGTGTGAAAGCTGAGATGTTGAAGGAAGGGGGTGTGACTGTACTTGAATGGTTGGTGAGATTGTTTAATGTGTGTTTTGTGTTGTCAATGGTACCAGTAGATTGGGTCTGTGCATGTATTGTACCACTATATAAGGGTAAGGGAGATGTGCATGAGTGTTGTAATTCAAGAGGTATTAGTTTGTTGAGTGTAGTTGGAAAAGTGTATGGTAGAGTACTGATTAATAGGATTAAGGATAAAACAGAGAATGCAATCTTGGAAGTACAGGGTGGTTTTAGAAGAGGTAGGGGTTGTATGAATCAGATTTTTACAGTTAGGCAGATATGCGAGAAATATTTAGCAAAAGGTAAGGAGGTGTATGTTGCGTTTATGGATCTGGAGAAAGCATATGATAGAGTTGATAGGGAAGCAATGTGGAATGTGATGAGGTTATATGGAGTTGGTGGAAGGTTGTTGCAAGCAGTGAAAAGTTTCTACAAAGGTAGTAAAGCATGTGTTAGAATAGGAAATGAAGTGAGCGATTGGTTTCCGGTGAGAGTGGGGCTGAGACAGGGATGTGTGATGTCGCCGTGGTTATTTAACTTGTTTGTTGATGGAGTGGTGAGAGAGGTGAATGCTCGAGTGCTTGGACGAGGATTAAAACTGGTAGGCGAGAATGATCATGAATGGGAGGTAAATCAGTTGTTGTTTGCGGATGATACTGTACTGGTAGCAGACACAGAAGAGAAGCTTGACCGACTAGTGACAGAATTTGGAAGGGTGTGTGAGAGAAGGAAGTTGAGAGTTAATGTGGGTAAGAGTAAGGTTATGAGATGTACAAGAAGGGAAGGTGGTGCAAGGTTGAATGTCATGTTGAATGGAGAGTTACTTGAGGAGGTGGATCAGTTTAAGTACTTGGGGTCTGTTGTTGCAGCAAATGGTGGAGTGGAAGCAGATGTACGTCAGAGAGTCAATGAAGGTTGCAAAGTGTTGGGGGCAGTTAAGGGAGTAGTAAAAAATAGAGGGTTGGGCATGAATGTAAAGAGAGTTCTATATGAGAAAGTGATTGTACCAACTGTGATGTATGGATCGGAGTTGCGGGGAATGAAAGTGATGGAGAGACAGAAATTGAATGTGTTTGAGATGAAGTGTCTAAGGAGTATGGCTAGTGTATCTCGAGTAAATAGGGTTAGGAACGATGTGGTGAGGGTGAGAACGGGTGTAAGAAATGAGTTAGCAGCTAGAGTGGATATGAATGTGTTGAGGTGGTTCAGCCATGTTGAGAGAATGGAAAATGGCTGTCTGCTAAAGAAGGTGATGAATGCAAGAGTTGATGGGAGAAGTACAAGAGGAAGGCCAAGGTTTGGGTGGATGGATGGTGTGAAGAAAGCTCTGGGTGATAGGAGGATAGATGTGAGAGAGGCAAGAGAGCGTGCTAGAAATAGGAATGAATGGCGAGCGATTGTGACGCAGTTCCGGTAGGCCCTGCTGCTTCCTCCGGTGCTTTAGATGACCGCGGAGGTAGCAGCAGTAGGGGACTCAGCAGTATGAAGCTTCATCTGTGGTGGAAATGTGGGAGGTTGGGCTGTGGCACCCTAGCAGTACCAGCTGAACTCGGCTGAGTCCCTGGTTAGGCTGGAGGAACGTAGAGAGTAGAGGTCCCCTTTTTTGTTTTGTTTCTTGTTGATGTCGGCTACCCCCCAAAATTGGGGGAAGTGCCTTTGGTATATGTATGTATCACTTTCAGTGACGAGTTACGGTATGTTATCGCAGTCACCATCTCTACCTCCTCCTCGACCGTCTCCCTTACTGCGTAGTAATTTTTGCACCTGTATGTGTGTTTGTGCATACGCACACGAGTATGTTTGTATCAATATTTGTTTTAGTTAATAAAGGAATTCAGATTAGCTGTTATTTCTTTCTTAGTTACATTTAATTGTTTTTCAACTCATTGACGCTGTTAAAAATCATATGTACTCTAAACACATTTTTGTTTAATCTCTCTCTCTCTCTCTCTCTCTCTCTCTCTCTCTCTCTCTCGGAAAAAAAAATAATAGACGTATCTAACATTATAACAGCGAAGAATAACAAGAGAGAGAGAGAGAGAGAGAGAGAGAGAGAGAGAGAGAGAGAGAGAGAGAGAGAGAGAGAGAGAGAGAGAGAGATATTTTATTTAAAGACCATGTTAATGCTATGTTCAGAGAGAAACAATAAAAGAGAGAAGTCTTATTTAAAAGAGCTTGTTAATGCTATCATGGTTTTCTTTGCTTCACTTTTTTCTTTCTGTTCATCACGCTGGCCCTTCTCACAAATGATCGTTGCCAACAATCTCTTTGTCCTTTATCCCTATCAACAAAAGGCGTTCTATCTCCTCCAGGGTATTGCTAAGATGTCTTGTAATAATGGTGATCCCCTTCGATGGTTATTTGCTTTAATGGCTGCCTTCAGCTTGATGATCCTCGAGATCATAGGCCTATTCCGGCCATATTGTTTAGCCATACAGTATCACTCACATGCACACTGCTCTCATGTTTTTCTGTAATTTCTTGCTTCAATTCTAATGAAAGAATTGCCTTCTTCCTGTACTGAAACTTAGCTTCTTAGGCACCATGATTATAGGTAAAATCAAAAAGGAAATGTGAGAAAAGGAAGAAAATAAGCACTGTTAATAACAGACCAAACAGAGGACAACCACACAATACACACAAGAATAGAGAACTGAGCACTCGACGCTCAATGGCGTAATGTTTACTTCGTGTGTCGAAATAAAATTCTGGTGTAGAGTCAAAAATTTGCTCGAATTTTACTTCGGATGTTGGAAAATTCGGATGTAGATACGTTCGTGGGTAGAGGTTCCACTGTACTTCATTACATTTAGCATAGGAGTCAAACACACCTCTGGTCTGGTCAGGTTTCTTGGGATGGTGTACGCCAAATAATGGTAAGTACCAGCACTCTTTGTGATCTTTTAGTGATGGTGCAATCTCTGCATGGTTATTGTCGAAAATCTTACTCATGAATTTGAGAAAGTGTTCCCGTTTTAACAGGTTTCTCCACAGACTGGCATCTAATAGCATTGTACAATGAAGAAGAGGTTGCTGTTTGTTGTTTGGCAGAGGCTGGTGTGGTACATGGAACGGTAACAGTGCTACCCAACTACCACTGGCATTTCACAAATTCATTGACCATTTGCTTTAAGACCATTTTGTCCTCATAAGACATCGCTGACTTGTCATCCTTCTTTGTTTTCTAAAATATAGATGAATGTATGTCCTGTTTTAGGAGTTCCGAGTAGTTTTCTTTATCAAACTTGTTGGTATAGGGTTCAAACATTGATGGCTGTCCACTTGGTAAAATGTTGGTTAGTTTGATATTAAGTTCAAGTGGAATGTATTGCTTTTTTATATAAGTTTCTCCTATAACCACCCATCCAAGTTTTAGTTGCTGAGCTGGTGTGCCTCTCTAAGGTTTCTTCCAATTAACAGTAAAATTTGACAGCTATCATCGATAGGTGGAATGTTGTCTCCGATATCCGTCAAGTGTAGGAATCTCATCCAGATTTTTGGGCATGTGATCACATTCTATTAAAGTTGGCAGATCTAATCTCATGTCACCCTGTATTGATTCTACAACAAAGCTTCTCCCTCTTCCGCCTGAAGTAACTACTTTGCCAGAGCATATAATGGTATATAGTTTTCTGGCTTGTCCCATATGTTGAATAGATTGAAGAAGTCATGTGGGGCGAGAGACCAATTACTTTGGTCATCAATAATGGCATATATTTACACAACCTTGTCTGGACTGTCCTTGTGGAACAAATTCACTTGGTGTATTTTTGCTCATGATTTACCGCCATAATAATCCTTGCAGATCTCTGTGCAAGAAGAGTTGACTGTTGTCTTAGTTTCAGCCATTTCTGCAGGCTCTCCGCCACGAGCTGCTTGGGGAATGTCCTTTGATAATTTCCCTCCAGTAACATGTAGTGCTGTAGCATGTCGTTTCCTTTTTTATTCCTTGGAAGATATTTTGGCATTGTAGTTTTGGCTTATAGGTGAGGTTGATTCGCAACACTTATAGCATACATTATTTTCCTTCAGTATTTTTTTGGCATTCTTCTATAGACTTTGCTCTGAACCCATGACATTCAGTCAATAGATGTTTAGTTTTTTGAAGAATGCTTACGTTCTGTTTTTTGCTAAAACTTTCGGGTTGTTGGTTAACTGTTGCTGTCTTATGTACATTTACTTTGATGTAGAACTAAGGTACGCTCCATGGCAAGGCTCCTTTTGCTTATAATGTAATGTTCGACTCAAGGTCAAGTCCCTGGTCATTCTTTATCCAACTCATTTCTCTGAAAAGGAAGAAAATTCCTTGAAGGGAGGAAAGGCAACATCATGCTGTGATTCATACCTAGAAGCTCTCATCAGCCACTTCTCCTGAAGTCCATTGGTAATTTACCTACGATAGGTTTGATCCCTGAGGAAGAGTCAAAGTAGGCAAATAAACATCTTAAGTTTTGGATTTTCCTCATTGTATTCTATTTCAGACAGAATACCAGAAAGCTCATACAGGCGTTTGTTGTCTTTAGTTGTGAGTTTTGGAAACTTTGCAAGTTTGTTCTTGATGAATGCTTTCACCATTTCTGGGGTGCTGTGCTGTAACACTCATCAAGTCTCTGCCACAGTGTTTGTAAGCCTCTGCTAAGGTTGTCTGCGCTGGACAATCTTATACTGGTGGCATGCTTTGATGACTCAGCTCCTTGCCAATTGACCAAAAGATTCAATTGTTCTGAGTCTGACACCTGCAGTTCCCGATGACGCACTGAAAACTTGCTTTCCATACATGATAGGATTCTGCCTGGTCATTAGTAAGACAACAATTCACTTTAATATACTACAAGATCATTATTGTGTTAATATTAAGATTATATTAAGGAAAAAATTACCTTTAAATTGAACTGGTTTGACCACATTTTATATTTATTTTACTAATGCTTAACTTTTTAAACTATTTCCTACTATGGCTAGCCAGTTAATGGCCATCATTCTTTCACTCATCTTCTCTGTCAACTGAATTAAAATTCTTTGTGTTTATAGCATGTGTTATGAGAGTTGTAAGTGTCCTATCCTTTCATTCCAAAATAAATTCTTACTCTTCATATTTTAATTTTATGCTCTATGTTAGTCCTACATTTTTGCTTCATCTATTCAAAAGTCTTCTATCAACTTTTGCAATTCCTCCCATTATTCACTAAATATAAGTATGTCATCTGCAGATCTTAACTTCTTAAGGTATTCCCCATTAATATTAATTCTTACATTTTCCCAATCTTTTTTAATTGGAATTTTTGCACTATCTTTGTGTAGTTTTAGGATTACCGTACTACCTGTATAGATATCTTCAAGTGTTTTAACATGACTCATCTCTTATTTGTGTTTGAAGTGCTTTGTGCAAGTCGGCTGTTAGGTTATAACAGATAGGCGATACAGCGGTATAGCTTCCATTACTACTGAAGTTTTCTCAGTCTATTAATGCCTTACGTAGTGGTTTGTCATATTGTGTTGTTTTTTTTTCATTAGCTGGTTAGTTACATAGATATGGTCATTTGTTGAATACCCACTTCTAAAGCCTGCCTGATCTCTAGGTTGATTAAATTCTTTGTATTCAACCTAATATGATTTTTTAAAATATTTTACATATTAAGGAGATTAAACTTTTTGGGTGGTAATTTTCAGGTCTTTTGTGTCTTCCTTTTTGTGAATTAGTGTAATGATAAAGTTTTTCTAAGCTGTAGGTATAGAGCATTCTTGCAGACATTTTGTGTAAAGTTCAGGAATCTTTACTACTATGAAATCTCCTCCATCTATTATTAAATCAAATGTTAGGCCATCTTCTCCTACTGTTTAGCCTCTTTTCATGCCTTTTAATGTTTTCTTAATTCTCCCACTGTTATTTTTCGCCTTGGCTCAGGTGTTTTATTATTTGTGTTGATAAAATTATTTCTTATATCACTATTGTACAGCCTTGTATAAATTTTTTTTACAATTTTTATCAATCCATCTCTCTTGTTGATAGTATTTCCATTATTATCCTTTAAAGCAAATATCTGTTGAAACCCTTTACCAAGTCTTCTTTTCATGAACTTGATGCTTTATATACACCTTTACAGTCTTCAGATGCAGATGGCCCTCCAAAACCTGTGTATGCTGCATCACATTTAGAATGGGGAGCTTACAGAGATGCTCGGGAGAGAAATGATGCCTACTGGTATTGGGCCTCACTCAAGAGATACATGACTTATGTGTTTTCTAGCTATAAAGGTATCTATATTAGTTAACTCTTACCCAGTGATTGTAGGACATTCAAACCGTAAAAGTTTGTTAGTTTTGTGTTTTATTTCTCCCTTTTATTCTTGTTTCCCGTAATTTAGTATTTTAGCAGTTTTTTTTTTTTTTTTTACTGTTGGCAGGATTTTTGTGGGAATATGATATTATTGTTATTAGAAATTTGAATATAGTATATATATAGAAATATAAAAAGTAATAAAATAGGAGGTGAACAAGCACCACTAACTCGTTAGTACAATTACCTATTCAAATGAAATACAGGGAACTGTGGTCTATATAGTACAAAAATCAAACTTTTATAGCATGAATTATTAAATGTATCCCTTTAGCTAAACTTTTAGTATGAATTAACCATATTAGAAAGCTTTCTGTTTTATAAAGAATACATTGTTCCTACACTTGAAACAAACCCTCATTCTTTACTATAGGAGATATTCTAGTGCGAGCTGGAAAATACGGAAGAAAACCTTAACAAGGTCGTTAACAACCGGGCCGGTAGTGGTGGGGGACTGCCGGTCGGTAGCTACTGAATTCTTTCAATTGAATTCTAGCCGTCGCAGTGGTAACACCGCTGCTCCTGCTTTTGTTTGACTGGCAGACTAGCCTTTCTTTATTGAGTTTTTGATTAACTCTATTTTTCTTTTTTCTTTGTTAGATGTGATGTCCTCTATTATGAGGAAGTGTCCCGGGGTTCCCCCGAAATCATGTGGCACATTTATGTCACCACTGGAAGTGGATCCTCATTCCCTATGCCCTTCGTGCAGAGGTCATAGGTGTTCTGAGGGCTCCCCCTGCCAAGTATGTAGAGAATGGTCGCCCTCTCAGTGGGAAAAGTTCGTGAAGAGGAAGAAGAAGAAATCCAAAAAGGATTCGTTACCTCCAGGTTCGCCGTCAAAAGGTAAGGAGTCTCGGGCCTCTTCTTCGGCCTCTTGTTCGGCCTCTCGATCTCTCCCTTCAGACTCTTCCTTGCCTCCATCCTCCGGGGGGAAGTCAAGGAAGAGCGGCACCATTGACTTAACCCCCATTCCCCTTGGTCAGGCGGATCACGTTGCCCCCACCTACTGGGACAATTTTTTCCGCCACCGGGAATGACTATTACCGCTTCCATTCCAGATCATGTATGAGCGGTATGGCCTGCCCTTGGAGTTCCTGGTTCTCCTTCGGAGGAAGTGTGGAACCAGTTCCTCGCGGGCACAGTTTTACCTCAGGTCTCTTTTGTTTTGGAACCCTCGGGAGTTCCAGACCTTGCCTGCCTCCTGTCAACTTAGTCGGCGCCCGCAGAAGTTTCAGTAGATTTAGTAACTTCAGCTCCGGCGGCGCCTACTTCGCACCTCGCTCGCGCTTCTACAAAACTACAACGTCGCAAGCGCAAACATCGCAGTACCTCCCCCTCCTCCTCCTCCTCCTCATCATCATCATCATTGTCCTCACCCTCTTTGGAGGCTAGGAGGGAGAGAGAGAAGAGGAAAAGGAAAGCTCGCTCTCCTTTGCCCAGACGTTCTCGTCGGAGAGACAGGTGACATAGGAAGAGACATCATCGTTCTCGCTCTTCCTTGCCTTCTATCTCTTCACGAAATGTCTCGCCGAGAGACTATAAGCGCTCTCGTCACAAACATAAGAAGAGCGCTTCCTCGCGTCATCGTTCTGCCTCGCTATCGACTTCCTCTCGCGAGGGATCATCTAGGTGCTCAAAGAAAAAGAGCGCTACGATACGTTCTCGCTCTTCGTCACAAGAGAGTTCTCCAAAGCGTAATACTGTAAGCGCTCCCGCTGGAGAAGCTCTTCCCACGATTTTTCATCTAATCGCACCCGGAGCGCGGACGAGGGAAAAGCGCACCCTGAGCGCGATTCCTCTCCTTCACATATTAGTTTGAGGTGCTCAGATCGCTTTAGGAAAGGGAGAAAGAGCACTTCTCCTCGCCGTCGCTACGTATCATGAGAGAGAGATCGCTTCCGTCCCTCAACCTCCCGATCGCGCAAGTCTCTGGGCATATCCGTGCTGGGTCAATCACCTCGCCCTCGTGTTTTATACAGGACAGCTCCGGCTCCCTTGCTCCCTAATGAGTTATGGAATACGAGCCTCACGAGAACCTCAGAAGAAGACGCAGGGGTTCAACCCTTCTTCTTCTCGGTTGAGAGCAGAGTGAAAAGGCCAGACCACCGATCAATGCAACCTCTTCTACCTCGTTCTTCAGACCCTTCAAAAAGAGGTTAGGCGCTTGAAGCGCCATTATTCAGAGCTCAGCCTTCCCTTGGAACAATGGCAATGGAGTCTCTTACTTCGCCGTTACATCCAGACACTCCGACTTCTATTGCCCTTCCTCGCGAGGAATTAGCGCAACCGGAAGGTTCTTCGGAAGAGCAACCATCAAAGGACTTAGAGTCCTCCTATCTGAGGGCTCTAAGAACTATGTGTAATATCTCAGGCCTCGGCGATCTACATCTGTCGCCCCGACATACTGACGCTCCAGCTTTAGACAGACTATGTCGTCCTCCACCAAACCCTAAGACCAGAATCGAACTTCCCTGGTCCATTCACACTGCAGGCCGTCTGAGGAAGGTCTCGCAGGCGGTCTCGGGTTCCTTAAACTAATACAATTCCCGTTTTTGAGGCAAAAGCGCTTTTACAAGGTCAGAGATGCCAACCCTTCTCCTCTGACCCTTGATCCCCTCACAGCGAGGCTCACACCTGGCTGCTCTTCAGAGAGACACACTTCTCTCCCAGTCTCCTTCACTGCCACAGAAGCCTCGGCAATGGAAGCAGCTTCAATGTCCCTTCTTGAGGCATTATCCTGGTTTAACTTGTGGTCAGGCACAGTCGGCTACCTTGTGAGTCACGAAAACCTATCAAACCAAAACTCCATGCAATCCTTACAGGAAGTCCTAGCCGCTGGGGCCAAGACAATGGACTTCCTAACTGCTACAACTGCAACCATGTGGGGTTATGGGTCCTCAAAAGGAGGGAATCAGTACTTTGCAGACTTCATAGGAGGATCAGTAAGGCCGAGAAATCAGATTTGAGAAACTCGGACCTTCTGCAACCTCTCCTCTTTTCTAAACAAGCAGTTTCCTCTGCCTTAGATACTTGGAGGAAAGAGACGCAGGACACCGCGATGCAAAAGGCTGGCTCCCTTCGCACAATGCAACAGCAGCCAACTCCACAACTGCAACTCCACTCCCAGCCAAGAGCCTCAGCTGCCCCTCTTTTATAGCCAAACCTATGGGTAGAGGAAAGTCAGCTCCTCCCAAGGCTAAAGGCAGAGGGAGGACTCCTAGATAGAAATAAGGTCACAGCTCACCCCTCACAGTGTGTAGGGGGTTGCCTGCAGGGGAGTTGGAGGAGGTGGAAGGCTATGGGGGCCATGCAATTGACCATCAAGGGGCTTCGTTGGGGGTACCGCATCCCCTTCATAGGCTTTCCTCCTCCTCTAATTCCTCCCCCAATCTCGATCCCGGGAAGCAGCAAGCCCTAACTCGGGAGATCCAGAGCATGCTTCTAAAAGGCGCCATACAAGAGGTCTCCAACACCTCCCCGGGGGTTTTTCAGTCGCCTCTTTCTGGTAGAGGAAGCCTCGGGAGGTTGGAGACCAGTAATCAATCTCTCTACCTTGAATCAGTTTGTGAAGCAAACTCCATTCAAAATGGAGACAGCCGCCTCCACGATCCAAGCGGTGCATCCAGGAGACTTTATGGCATCTGTGGACTTAAAAGACGCATATTTCCAAGTGCCGATCCATCGCGCATATCAGAAATTCCTGCTCTTTCTGGTTCAGTGTCGAATCTTCGAGTTCAAAGTCCTATGCTTCGGCCTCTCGACCCCCTCACAGGTTTTTACGAGGGTTTTTGAACTCGTTTCCTTGTGAGCTCACAAGCACAGGATACGACTGCTAAGGTACCTAGACGATTGGTTACTCCTGGCCTCGTCCAGGGAGCTAGCTCTGGATCACCTGAGAAGACTTCTAGACCTTTGCAAGGACCTAGAGATCCTTGTAAATGCAGAGAAGTCTTGTTTGATTCCAACCCAAGTCTTAAACTATCTGGGTATGTCCATCAACACCCAGGTAGGGTGTTCCCTTCGGAAGACAGACTTCGGAGACTGGAACAATCCATTGCCCAAGTCTTGTCTCCACTCCCTCCTACAGCCAAGTCGTGGCAGAGAATTCTGGGCCATCTTTCCTCCCTGGAAAAACTAGTTGCAGGCGGAAGATCAAGAATGAGAAGTCTCCAGTGGCATCTGAAGACCCATTGGTCTCAAAATATCGATTCCCCATTCTTGTCAGTGGAGGTTCCAGCTCTGGTGATACAAGATCTTCATTGGTGGTCAACCAGAGAGAATACCCAAAAGGGCATTCCCCTCCAAAGCCCCAGTCCGAAGTTAAAACTTGTCGTACGCATTGCTACGGGGCTGGGGTTCCCTCCTAGCCCAAAATTAGCATCAGGAGTTTGGTCTTTGATAGAACAAACTCTCCATATAAATCACCTGGAATTATTAGCAGCCTGGAAAGGCCTAAAATACTTTGTAAAAGATCTACAAGGGTGAGAGGTGGTGCTGATGAGCAACAACTCCACAGCCGTCTCGTACATCAACAAACAAGGGGGTACTCTGGCAAGAGACCTCTGTCTGCTAGCGGTCCAGATTTGCCAGTGGGCGGAAGGTCACAACATTTCTCTCACAGCCAGGTTTATTCCAGGCTGGAGAAACATCGTGGCGGATCAACTGAGCAGGCATCACCAAGTGCTGAGTGGCGAATGGTCTTTGGATCCTCGAGTAGCGAAGACAGTAATAGCTTTGTGGTGTTTCCCCACAATAGACCTGTTCGCCACTTCTCTAAATGCGAAACTTCCCTGCTACGGGTCCCCAGTTCCAGACCATCAGGCAGCGATCCAGGACGTCCTTCAACAGTCTTGGGACAATCTGGACGCATACGCCTTTCCACCCTTTTACCTGCTCAGAAGGGTGATCAATAAACTCAGGACCTCCCGGAACTGCAAGCTAACCCTAATAGCTCCGGTATGGCCAAGCAGAGAATGGTACGCAGACCTTCTTTCCATGCTGGTTCAGGTTCCAAGGTTTCTTCCTCCAGAACCCCTTCTGCTGACGCAGCCACACAGTGGTGTCCCCCCACGGGAGAATCCCCTTCCTGAAGCTTCACGCCTAGAGGCTGTCCAGTCACTCCTCAGAAGCAGAGGCTTTTCAGGAAAGGTGGCTGAGCACATGTCCAGGCACCTGCGCCAATCTTCCACAAACCTCTACCAAGCAAGATGGAGAGTGTTTGCAGCTTGGTGTAGAGGGCGAGGCGTGTCTCCACTCGATCCCTCTCTTCCATTAGTGGCAGACTTCCTTGTGTACCTCAGGGGAAAAAACCTCCTCTCAGTCTCGGCAATTAAAGGCTACCGTTCAGCCTTAAGCCTCATCTGTAGACTGAGAGGGGTTGACCTTTCCACCTCAGAAGATATCACTTTGTTGATTCGAGGTTTTCAGAGATCTTGCCCTCCAGTTGAGATTAGACTACCACCTTGGGACGTGTCCCTGGTCTTACGTTCCTTGAAGGGTCCACCCTATGAGCCCTTAAATAGGACCTCTGACTACTTTCTAACCCTTAAGACCGTCTTCCTAGTAGCTCTGGCCTCGGCAAAAAGGGTCGGTGAACTACATGGTGTGGCCTACGAAGTCACCCATTCTAAAGGATGTGGGGAAGTGTCGCTCAACTTCATGCCAGGCTTTGTGGCCAAAACTCAGAATCCTTCATCGGCCGATGAGAGGTTTAGAGAATTTCAATTTTCCAGCCTCAATAAGGTAACACAGGATACAGACCAATTGCTACTGGCCCAGTCAGGGCGCTAAGGAAATACCTGAAGCGCACCAGACATTTCAGACCATGCCACCGTCATCTCTTCCTCAGTACCAACAAGGTAAAGAAGAGAATCCCTCGCAACACCATCTCTTTCTGGCTCAAGAAAGTTATTGCGAGAGCCATTCACAGAGACCCAGAGGCAGCTCAACCCAAAGCCCATCAAGTTAGGGGAGTGGCTGCCTCATTGGCGTTTAAGAAAAATTTTTCGGGGTCCCAAGTCTTAAGAGCTGGAGTCTGCGAACGCCAATCTAAATTTACATTCACCATTCACTATTTAACCGATGTGACACACAGGTCTCTAAACAACTTTTCTACAGGCCTTATTGTGGCAGGTCAACAGGTGCTGTAGCTACCTTACGCCCTTTCAGGGGACAGTAGCCATTGGTCGAGGATTCTGTGTTACACTAGGTTTTTAGAAGGACATCCATCTATCTTCAGCACTTCCTTCTCCCTCCCATCTGGGTATCCTAGTCTGTAGTCAGTTTCAGCTAGACTCGCCAATGGAAATAAGGTATGAAACTCATCTGACTCCTCTCACAGGGTATAGGTTATGCTCTTAGTCACGAGGGTTCCCCTTTTCAAGGTCGGGGGAATCCTAAGTATGAAAGGGTTCAAGTCAAATGTTCCTGACCCTCTTCATCCTGAAACATTTGTTTCCACGTAATTACAAACTTTCAGTCGTGCTAATATTATGGGGATCTACAAAGAAAAGTTCAACGGGAGATTTTTTCGTCAAAAGAGTCTAGTGTGAGGACTATCTTCCCTAGGAATAGGGAACTCCTTGACCACCCTGGCCTCAAGACTAAGTCTCCTATAGTAATGAATGAGGGTCTGTATCAAGTGTAGAAACAAATGACAAACTTGTAACAGAGTTTGTATTTTTCCTAACATACAAACCCGAATTCTTTACACAAATCTTCCCTCCGTCACCGCCCCCTAAAAATAGTCCTAGCTAGAATCCGATTGAAGGTATTCAGAAGCTACCGACCGGCAGTCCCCCACCACTAACAGGTGGATAACTACCGTCCCGGTTGTTAATGACCTTCTTAAGATTTTCTGCCGTATTTTCCAGCTCATACTAGAATATCTCCTATAGTAAAGAATTCGGGTTTGCATGTTAGGAATAATATAAACTCTGTTACAAGTTTGTCATTTTTTTATGATTTTGTTGGATAAGTTGGTTTGAACACGTCATAACACGACATGAGGGAACTACGCTATAAGACCTACTTTACTCTGCTATTCTTCCCAGTTAGAGTAGCCAACTTTTAGAATCCATTCACATGATTATCTGAGAGGAGAGCACAAAACCTGTACCCATTGGGCTATTCATGGAACTGTTATGAGCATAGCCTTTTTCTCTTAATATACTGTAGGTTATAATAAGACTTTTGAGTCACATTCTAGATTTTCACAGACCTCATCTGTAGGCTTTATTTCTGAGGGAGAGATAAATATTTAAGAAATTGTGTTGGTAGGTGGTAAGATGTCAATGAGAATGAAGGAGATGTAAAAGGCTTATGGTCCAGAACATCAAAACCTTTATAGAACACAAACACTTAACACCTTGTCATTCATACCAATGGATCCAAATTTACTTGGGGTATGGGATTTGCTGCCATACTTTTCCTTAAAAAATACAGTGCATTCATATTTTTATAGTGTGTAACAACAACAATCTATGGTAATGAACTCCTTTGTTTGTTTGCCACTCTCTAACCCAGTCTCAGCCTTTCTCAAAAACTGTTTCCAGTATATATATGGAAAGTGTTAGTACAGTACCATGGACTTAGCTTCAGGATAGTATAATGTTCATAATTTTATGAATGGCTCTCTTTGCCCACTATTCTATTGCAGAATATTTTACAGTGTAATTACTTTTGTCATGTAACAAAATAAATCATAACTTAATTTTCCCAACAAAACTTTAATAAATTATTCCATGAAAATTATATGAAAATAACTTTCACAAAAATTTTCTTGTACATCTTATTTATTGAGTGCTACTGTACTTACAAGAATTATGTGTGTGATTAAGAATGAAAAAATTTTGATCTGTACTCATTTTGGCATTGAGATAAATAAAGATGCCAATTAAGCAGCCTAATGTGCAACTATTTTTATCAGGTTTGATGTAGTCATGTATATCAGTGATTCCTTTACTGTATAGCCAAAACTGCATCTTTAATTAATGAAGCTTTACGGATCACATTACAACGAATCATTGAGTTTTGAGTATTCATAGATTTAGTGGGAAAAGAACAAACATATAAAGATGAGAAATTTAAAGATCTTGATTTTGTGGAGACTTTGACAATGTTTTTATTTCTAATCAAAGTAAGTAAGTGACTGAGAATAGAAAAAGCTATGTATAAAGCTAAACACAAATAAGTAATTCAGTATAAATAAGCACTTTATTTTATATTGAACATTTAGTTATTAATGTTAAAATAAATATGTAAAAACACTTGAATATAGATAGAAATAGTTAAGTAAAATTTCCTTGGGTACAAACAGTAAAATATCATAGGACATGTGTACAGAAAACTTTGGAGAGTGGGAGAGTACTGGAATTATTAAAAAATAGAATCTCTCTCTCTCTCTCTCTCTCTCTCTCTCTCTCTCTCTCTCTCTCTCTCTCTCTCTCTCTCTCTTTTTTTGTTCTTGTAAACAAACATTTCTTATTTTAGAATAGGGAATGACTGTTAATTCGTTAACGAGGTAGTTGACTATAGCGAGTACGGACATACTGTTGCGATCTAACCAAAGGCTTTTATTATTTTCTTTTACTTTTTAAAAGTTAATACTGGCTGTTGATAAAGAATGTGAAGTAAGAGATTCGTATTTCTCGGGGAAAGAGTGGGTGCTGCAACCAGTTTATGGCTAAAGTGGCTATTGATTCACACTTTTTCTGCACTTCTTGTAGGGGGTATGATTGTTTACAATCATCACCATGTGCCAAGTGCAGATTGTGGCCTCCTGTGTAGTAGAAAACTTATGCCTTGAAGAGGAAGAATAGGACTAAGCTTTATCTTGGGTCTGTCTAGGCAATACCCAAGGCGACACCCAAGAAGTCTCTCACCTCTTTCTTTCCTTCATCGAGTGAGCATGCTACTGTGGCTTCTGTGCATACGGCCCTGGATCAGTCCTTGGAGAGTATGTGACAGCAGAAAAGAGGTCTCGGATCTGCGTTGGCATTTTTTTCTGGCTCTGCTGGGTGCAGAGGGCCCTCAGTGACAGCCACACTCCAATGGAGGTTTGAAGCTCTTCTTATGCAATATGATCTGCCTGGGGATCAATTGATTAGATAACACAACAACAGGTATCTTTCAATAGTACTGAGCTTCACTTGCTCTGGACATCACTTGTTCCCATTGTTAAACTTAAGAAGTCCCTTAGTATTGGTAATTCTTGTCCTTTTCAACCCATTGCCAAACTTGACCCAAGGCCTTCTAGTCATTCTTATTAGTAACATTTAATTCAATAAGGATTTTAAACATACACAGCACTCCACAATTTTGAAAGCCTAGCACAGAGCCTCGAAACCTTTACATACCATTCTTTAGTTCCTTCTGCTGCTAAACACTTTCAATACCACAATTCTAGTTACTCTATAAGTCTAAACTAGAATATGAGGCAGAACACTGAATGGGTTGTCTTGATCCTATATCTTTTCATTTGTTTAAGGAAGCCCTTATCCTCAACCTTATATGTGCTTGGTGTGGCATATCATATGATTCCCCGTAAAATTCTGAAACGAACAAAGTTTCTACATATTTTGATCGTTTTCATTATGTTTCATCAGACAGTGTTCGCCATTTGCTTATAAGCTCAGCCACTAGCTTGTCTCACATTATGTTAAACGGGTTAATATGGGCGTTAGTAAATCAAAATATAATAAGAGTCAGTTTGTTTCAGCTGATACCCCATATTCACAGAATAAGCAAACTGAAATTTTATTATTAAAATTGTTAATATTGTCCTCCTTTATACAATATGGAAATCAATAAGTTGCATGTTTCTTTGTTTATATTTATAAAGATTAGTTCATTTTAAGCCTCTTATTTTGTGTATTTCTTTTTAATGGATATAACATTTTAGTAGATGGCTTCATTATTTCTTCGTTAGGCAAGCCTGTTTGTGGTTATCCTGCAGAAAAATGATGTGTAAAATATTTCCTTAATTTTGAAGCTCTTTTTCTCCTTATTTTACTTACAATGATTATGGAATTTAAAACTAATATATCTGTTATTAATTGAGTTTATATTTTTTAATGATTTTACCCCTTGCAGATTTATCTTGGGACTGTTCAGCTGATTTAGAGTATTCCCAGCCATGCTCTGGATGTTCTATATGTCGTGCTGTAGAAAAAGTAGAAGAGGTAAAGAAACCTGAAGCACCTCAGCGTTGGTGGATGGCTTATCTTCCTCGGACAAAAACCTTTGTAGCTGAAGGTAGGGGCTTATTTTCTGCCAAAATATCATTATCCAGAAATTGGGTTTGCTCCAATGAACAAATCAAAACAATATGCTTCCATATCCAGTTTTTAACTGCACCCTTAACATATACTGCTGTATTCACTTCCTGTCACATTTTTATTTCTTGGTATTAAGCCAATACAGCTCTTGTTAACACTTGTCTACCCAACTCTTTTCAGCTCCATATTAACTTCTTCTCATAACCCTACTGATCGACCTATTCTTTCTCATTCTAACTATATGATCAAACTACATTTAACATACTCAGGTGCATCCTCTTACTTTCTGCCACATTTTCCAAGTAATTTTACATTTCTCATTTGGTGACCCTTTTTCCACTCGCCAATCATGTGGAGGCATTTCTCCTCAGTGGAAGATACATTTTATTTGTCATATTCAAGTCACACTTCTGTAAACCAGAACTTTTTTTTTTCCTGAATTCCCATTTATTTTTAAAATGTTGCAGGGCTGTAGATATCCTCCTTACCTCCCATGCAGTACTTAGAATTCGTGTAATCTTGCAATGTGCCATCATCTGTAACATTCAACCCTATATATAAATCACTTAATTTTTATATCTTTAATAAAGTTTATATTGTCATTCTGACTTCCATATACCATCATAAATATATTTTTTGTCAGCAAGTAATTTGTTTCCTACATGACATACAAACCCTTGTCCTTAAATAGAGGGATTGTTTCAGCACCTACTGGAGACAGTTGTTAAAGCTGGTTAAGGAGTGGTTATCAAGCTGGAGAGGGGGTGTGGGGCTAGGAGCCTCTCTTCCTTTCCAGCCAGAGGGACTTCACCTTAGTTATTTTGTTTCCTACATGACATACAAACCCTTGTCCTTAATTAGAGAGATTGTTTCAGCACCTGCTGGAGACAGTTGTTAAAGCTGGTTAAGGAGTGAGCGGTTATCAAGCTGGAGAGGGGGTGTGGGGCTAGGAGCCTCTCTTCCTTTCCAGCCAGAGGGCCTTCACCTTAGTTATTTTGTTTCCTACATGACATACAAACCCTTGTCCTTAATTAGAGAGATTGTTTCAGCACCTGCTGGAGACAGTTGTTAAAGCTGGTTAAGGAGTGAGCGGTTATCAAGCTGGAGAGGGGGTGTGGGGCTAGGAGCCTCTCTTCCTTTCCAGCCAGAGGGCCTTCACCTTAGTTATTTTGTTTCCTACATGACATACAAACCCTTGTCCTTAATTAGAGAGATTGTTTCAGCACCTGCTGGAGACAGTTGTTAAAGCTGGTTAAGGAGTGAGCGGTTATCAAGCTGGAGAGGGGGTGTGAGGCTAGGAGCCTCTCTTCCTTTCCAGCCAGAGGGCCTCTCTTCCTTTCCAGCCAGAGGGCCTTCACCTTTGTTTCTGCCACTGATGTGTATGCATGTACAGTCAGCTCCTTACAAAACCTTTTTACAGAAGGTCCTCAACTTACAAACTTAATAGGTTCCAAGAAGCTGCTTGTAAGTAGAATTGTTTTTAAGTTGAAGTGGGTTAAATTTTGGTCTAGGGTAGGACAAACCTGAATCCCATGCCTGACTTCCAGCTACAAAAATCAACAAATAGTAAGGTTTCATATGAAATAGATATCAGGTATTACAAATATAATTTTGCTTACTGTAGTAAATTATATAATAGTTTTATTACAGTATTTCTTTATCCTATCTTTGTTATTTTCAGTTGAATTTGTGTTTGCATGACCAGATGTTTGAAAGTTGAGGACCTTCTGTATATTCTTTCACTTTTCAGGAAGTGATCGTGGTTGTTACTAATGGAATGGAATCAAGAGGTTCGTGTTTGTCCACGGGGAGGGTGAATACTGTACTCCAATCTCAGGGCTGAGCATCAGATACTTCTTAATAGCACTGGTAGGTCCAAGAAAGAGGTGTAAAAAAAAAGTCTATTTCTGGCTTCGTGAGATGATCCGTAGAGCGTACGCCTCAATTTACGAGAAGGTCAAGGCATCAGCTAGGACCAGAGCTCCCAAAGTTAGGGCCAAATCCTATTAGGCCGTGTTCTCTTATTGCTAATCCAGAAGATGACCTCGGTACTGATTTTGAAAACTCGACCATTTATCTCATCTCCTTCCAGCTGCAAGCCCTAAGGCTCCTGACACGAATGGAAGCGAGTCAGATTCTGTGTTTGTAAAGGCTCTCACCTGCATTTGTGTGGTTATTGGACTTACTGAGGCCCCTTACTCCCTTCTGCAAGAGAAAGACGCAGTTATAGACGTGCAATGCCATGCTCCAAGAGCCAACAGACAATGGTTAGAGCTACCATGGTCAAAGTTGGCTGCTGGGCCCATTGCTAAGGTTGACTCGTAGATCTCTGTGAGATGGGATACCCTTAGGACGAACAGATTGTCGAAGTTACTTCTTCCTCCATTTGTGAGACTGAGGAAATACTATAACATTCAAGATGGCTTCCCTTCTCCACTGCCACTACAGACAGTGTCAGCCTTGTCTCAAGGTTCGATCATGGAGAAGCTGGCAATGCAGTCGGTGACATTCTTATCTGCGGAGGCTCTGAACATGGAAAGGCTGGCGAAAGCAACTCTTTTGACTTTCTCATGGATGGACCAATGGTCTGAAACCATTGGGTTCCTAGCCATAACCAAAGACCTTCCTGATTCCAAAAAGCAGCGGGTGTTCAAGAATAATATTTTCTCAGGTTCGAGAGTGATGGAGTTCTTGATTCACAACACAGCTAACCAGTGGGCGGCCAACTAGATCCTGAAGAAGCATGATGCTATTATCACCAGGTTTCAGAAGCAGGTGCCGAAGAGGGAGGCTCTCCTCCTTCATAACACACTGTTCAAGTCTCCGTCCTTGCTTCATCTCATTGGCGTGGAGGCAGTTACAGAGAAATGGAGAAAGGCAAACCAGGACTCCTCGTTACCTGCAGCCCATAGACATTCTCCCGTGGCGAGGAAAGCTCATGACACCTCTAAGGATGCTTTGAAGCAGAACACTGTTGAGAAGTCGGTTCCTTTCAAACTACCATTTCAGGACAAGAGGCAGAAAGAATTAGAGGGGCCAAGTGGTGGATTCAGATGGCAATCCTGCTAAGGGGGCCCTACCTCCTGCTTTACCACCAGTGGGAAGATGCCTGCAACTCAGGTGGTAGCAGTGGTGATGTCACAGGGCCGAACTTATGATGGTATCTGTCTCCCACAAAGGTTATGTCATCCCATTCATCAGCTATCCACCTTCCCTGGTTTGTCTTCCAATGAGGTCTCTGTCCTTTGCAGAGGAATCAGTAAAGGGTGCTGCCCTTCAGACAGAAGAGAAGGGCACTCTCCAGGAGGTCATCGACGGGTGTCCCCAGGCATATTCAGTTAAATCTTTCTTGTAGAGAAGGCATCGGGAGGCTGGAGACCAGTCAAACCTTTCGGCCTTGATCGAGTCTGTCCTTCAAACTCCATTCAAGATGGAGACTGCAGCAACAGTCAGACAGGCTGTCAGACCAAAAGATTTCAGGATCACATCAATAGCATTTATGAGCAGCAACACTACCAAAGTATCATACATAAACAAACAAGGAAGTATCTTTTCAGAGCACCTATGTGAGTTGGCAAAGCAAGCCCACTCTAAGACGTTGGACTTATCAACATGATGAAGTGGTTTCCGAACTGTGGCCAGACGTAGCACTCAGACTGCCTAGTGTCTGAATTACGACCACACCCCAACTTCTCACTATACAAAAAATAGGGTGGAATACCAAGAGATCCGGGCAAAAGGTAAACAGTCAAGAATGAACTAGGCACTGGGCACCACCCCTTGATTTTATAACCTATCTTAAGTATACTGTCTCTCCACGGTATTCTGCACATAGTTCTGAATAAATAAAGCAGTATGCTTTCCAGGTGAGATATTTTTTTACTTGAGAATGGCTACGCTTAAATAGAAATAAAAAACCTAAAGGCTGGAATCAAGAAACAATAAGGAAGAAAACCCATACTGCATCTATATGAAAAATGGTTTATTTCAAAATGAGAAAGGAAAAAAGTAATTAGGAAACAAACTACCCACACATAGTAACAAGTCCCGACGACAAAGGAAAATTACCGTCCTACAAGAAGTATTACTCACCCTAAGCCCATCTTTAAGCAAGCTAGGACTTATGAGAGAAAAAGAGCACTGGAAGCTTGGTTATATCTCTCAGAAGATTTTGATGAGACTCGCGTATTGAAACCTGAATCGGTCCTCCAACTGGAATGCGTGAAACCCCAATTTTGACTCAGGAATTTGTGGTTCACTCTCCTGTGCCCGAATTCTCAACACCACGTTTCTTAGCCTCCTCTTTCTAAGAGGAAGGTGCCGTTCATCTCCAGGGAGAAATCTCAATTTTGACTCCCGAATATGTGGTTCACTCTCCTGTGCCCGAATTCCCAACGCCACATAACTTAGCCTCCTCTTTCCAAGAGGAAGGTGTTCATCTTCCAGGGAGTTGGGAATTCTGAGAAGTTTCCAGCATTCCATTGTTGGAACCACTTTCTACTGACTCCAAGAGTTCTAGTCTAGACCTGTAAAGACCTGCTAGTTTAGAAAGCCTTGTTTCTGACTCGGCAGTGTCCATTTATTCTGATTATGACTTTCTTGGCATTTTGCCACCCGATTGCGACAACTGACTGTTGCCTGCAAATCCCACCTCTAGTGGAATTAATCCCCCATGGACTAGGTCCAAAGGTCCAGTTCCTGACCTACCTCTAGTTCAGCCTCGAGTCATGGAATGGAGGCCTAGTCTCACTGATCAGACAAAAATTGCAGAAAGGGAATTATTCTCTTCTCCTGAGTTACCTCGGAATTCAAACCCTTTCCGGCATTCGAAGGGAAGATGGAAACACTGGTCGGAACTTGAGGTTGAAATGGCACAGTTGGGTGTATCTGATATGAAAGTGGTTGCTCTGTTTGGGTCTTCTCAACCGGAGCTTTTCCCTGAATTGTTGCTGGATTTTTCAAGATTTTTATTGTTGTCTTCTGAGACTACGGATTCTGTCTCTGGTCCGCATCAGAGAATGTTGTTAACCTGCAAATATAAGATGTTATGCGAGGTTAGCAAACGATTAAAGGCACCCCACATGTACTTGGAGAGTCGCCGGCTTAGCCTATCTCCAGTGCTGCGAGAAATTAATATTGCTTGTAAGTAGATTGTAGAATCCCAGCGTATGTCCAGAGACAGAATTTTGAGACTCAGAACTATAAATCTGGCATTAAATTAAGCACTGAACTAAAGTTTTTTATTTTAATTTTTTTTTATTTTATTTTTTATCATCATCAATCTCTATTAATCCTTTTTTATTCCCACATTGTGATTGTTGAAGGGTGTGGAATGGTACACCTTATGTGAGGAAAACTGTATCGAGTCACGGTTTGTGTAATTGTATACTTGTATACACTATATCCATGACTGTAACTAAGTTACCGTATGTTAGATTTAGTAAATTTTGATTGTACTGTAATACTGTAATAGTCCAAAATCTATAAGTTTTGTATTTGATGAAATAGATTTTGGACTACAATGAGTGTAATTTTTTTTCCTGGAAAATTTTGACGATGTGGGCCTGTCAACTTCCTTTGTAAGATTTGAGGGTTGGGATAAGAAATTGATATCCAGTTTGATTTATAGGTATATATATTCATCTACATGTAATTTGTCATCCTATCCTCTCACTGAATTATTTTTCTGTTAGCTAGTGCTAAAGAGTACAATAATGCGGATGTAATATGAATAAATGTTAATGGATAAGTTTGTGAAGGGACAGATGATAAATTAAGTTTCCTTTAGTTGATCATCCTACCTTTATACTGAAATATTTTGTTTTTTTGTAAATTAATGATGTACCTGATAATTGGAATTATGTAGAGTTGGTGTGGGGCGTTGTTTTCAGTTACGAGACACTTTTTAGATGGGCTTTAAGGGGGTGAATATAATATAATAACGATTCATTCCAGATACATAGGACATAATAGCTGACAAATTCAGTCACCAGGGACAGGACTTTGGTGCAATGGTCCCTTCATTCTTGAGTGGCAGAGTCTTGACTTTGGGCAGTTCCTTGTCAACCAATCTACTGTATTTGCAACATACCTCAACAAGAGGCTCCCGATATTCTGCTCACCAGTTTCAAACCCAGCAGCAGCACTAGAGGATGCCCTCCAACATCATTGGAACAGCACTGACGCCTATGCTTTTCATGTGTTCTGCCTGATTTCAAGGATAATCAATAGGGTGTTCACTACCCCAAATTTAAGAATAATCCTGATGGTTGCCAAATGGCCTCATGCCAAACAGTACCTAGACCTGCTGACACACGTAGCACAGGTACCAAGAGATCTACCCCCTGTGGCCTAACCGTCTTTGCCAAAAGGATTTTTTGTGAGGGACGGCACCGAAGATGTCTGGATATCTTCACAAATCTTTTGGCAACGTTTACCAAGCAAAGTGGGCAATCTTCTGCGATTGGTGTTGTAGGAGGGGTGCTTCTCTACTTGGAGCATCTCTGTAGCTGATAGCAGATTTTCTTATCTACCCTCACGGGGAGAAGCCCCTCTCAGTCTCAGCGTCAAAAAGCTATTGGTCAGCCTCGAGCCAAGTCTTCAGGCATAAGGGCTTCAAACTTTCCTTCTTATGGGAATTATCGATACTCATAAGGAGCTTCAAACAATCCTGGCCTTTGAGGCAACTTCGGCAGGCCCCTTACAAACCATTAAGATAATCTTTGGATAGAGATCTAACACTCTAGACTTTTCATCCTTTCTCAAGTATCAGAAAAGAGGGAGGGATAAAGGTTTCTTTTTCCTTTGTTCCAGAGTTTGTGGCAAAGAGGCAGAACCCTGCCATTCAGGAACCCAGGTTCAAATATTTTTCAATCTCCTCCCTTAAGGATGAGAACAATGATCGGTAGGAGTTGGTTCTCTGTCTCATGAAGGTGCTACGTCATTACCTGAAGTGGATGCAGCCAGTCAGACCACGGCTACAAAACCTTTTCGTCAGTATGGGTAAATTCAAGATGAACTCTTAAGAATACTGTTTCTTTCTGGCCTCAAGAAACTATTAGAGCATATATCCCCTCAGCTAGAGAGCCACAAGAATCCACCCAAGCTTGTGCTCACAAAGTCAGAGGAATTTGTTCCACACTATTCCTTTCGAAGAGCCTGTCAATGAGTCAAGCCTTTGCATATGTTTTCACTTGTACCTGTGGTAGCATCTCAACAGGTTGTGTAGCAATCCTAGCTCTTTCATGTGACAAGAAGCATCTCGTCTAAAGTCTAGTTAAGAGATAAAAATATTTGGCATTTTTTCCACTTTCCTTTCCCTTCTCTTGGGTGCATTGGTCTTGCCACCACTCACTGGATTGAACATTGATGCGAGTAAGGTTCCATACCAAGCAGCATTTATGTATGAGTAAATATATAAATATCTCCCTTATTCCCCATATGAAGGGGATGATGGACTCAAAGGTAGACAACCCCATTTCTGTATATTGACCACAAACTTCAGATAGATCCTTTTAGGACAGAGTTTCTTCAATGACCTCTGTCGCCAAAAAATAACCTAGCCGATCACCTGACATTTTTTCCCAATTGCCAGGAGGTGGACAGGCGGCAAGAATTTCACACCTCCCCTATGTTAAAGTGTTTGGACATCCAGGTATTTTATAGCAGCCAGCTTTGGTATAGAAACATCCTCCCTCCTTAAGGTAATTCAACTATTAAATGATGAGGGTTTGTATATGTGTAGGAACAAATCACACATTTTTAAAGTAAACTGTATTTTTCCTAACAATACAAACCTGAGTCCTTTAAATTTTACTTTCTCCCTCATCCACCCCTCAAATCATAGAAGATCAAAGTGGCTACGCAGTGTGCCGGTGAGATAGCAGTGCTTCCCCACCATCCGCTAGTAACTGCCAATGCTTCATTATGAAATCGGACTCCTATTAAAGGACTTAAGTTTGTATAGTTAGTAAAATATAAATTAATTTTTAAATTAGTAATTCAGAGGTTGGGAAGTTTGCACTTCTAAATTAATAGTACAGTATTCTACCTTTGAAAGGCAAGTATGGAAATAGCTGATTTTAGTTTAAAGAGTTGTGATTCTTCAATACATTTTTATCCTCCTAAGGATTATATGAAGCTGCTATAAATCTTGAAATACATAAGATTCTTACTTTAATGAAAATGAAGTTAAGGCTACAGCATTCAAATAGGCAGCTACGATAATGAGATCAAATATAGCGACTTACATTGGGAATTGTTTGTAATCTTTAAAATACACTTTCTTTAATAAATGACAAATATTATATAAGCAATTGTACAATTATACATTAAAACAGATTAAACTATTCTTTAATTATGGCCTTTCAAAAAGAATTTGTAAATAAAGTTATTTTATCTTCTCGTGTAAAGGCTATATTTCTTTGATCACTAGATATTTCATGAAAGATCGCACCACCTCTGTAAGAGTCAAGCTTGACTTGTGGGGTTGGTTAATCTCCCCCTTTTAATAATAGTCATGAAAAATTCTCAGGACTTAATCCTGGAACACAGACTAACACCAGATCGTAAACATGTTTTGTATAATCATCCCATTTTCAATCGGCAAGAAATGTCAAGTCTTGAAAGCAGTTTTTTTTTTTTCCAGAAATGTCAGAATCTTCATTCTTTTAATATCATAAGATCTTTAATGAAAAAGGTTACAATATATTAAATGGGATATTTTAAAAAATAATAAGCAAAGAGAAAATTAGTTGCAACATATTAGATTTGAGCTAATATGTTTCTAAAGGACATACCAGAACAAACCATTTACTGAAGCATTTTGTAATGTAAGCAATTTTAGTTTTGTTTTAATTTTTTTTCTTGTGTTTTGAATGAGTGGCAGTAAATGGATTACAGTGACTAATTGATTCTTTTATCTCAACCTAGATAAAGAAGAAATAGATTATAGTAATATAATCAATGAGGAGTGTGGTATCCTGCAGAAAACTTCAATTAGCAATACATGTGATGTTGCAGTGTGTACTAAGAACAACCATGAGACCGCAGACATTCCGGGTTATTCTCTTGTTCTCAAAATGGGTAAGTTTTGCTTTTTTATTGTTGATAAGTTTTCACTTCTTTGTAGATATTTTGTTATAAAAATGTTATAGGTTGTATTTTTTAATTATTTTTTACAATTTCATATTCTGTTTTGATGACTTGTCAATGTACTGTTTAGGGCTATATCCTATGGGGAGTCCTAAGCAGTAATGATCTATTACCTATTGTTTTTTCCATTTGTTCTCTTTGGTCTCTACACTTCATCCAGTTTCTTTAACACTGTACTACCCTAGTTGAGAAATTTTGATTTATAACCAATTCATCAGACTTTCCTCTAATAATCTTAAAATTCAATTCAAAGGCCTTGATAAACTTGTGTACACACTTTTGATGATTATAGGACATTGGTGTTATAAAGTACAGTACCACAGGAGATAACATTCCATAACTATTTCAAGGAGTCTTACCAGAAACTCATAGGGCTTATTAATTTGGAAGCTCAGCTTTTAAGACTACAGTTATTATTTGGTTATCGCAGGTGTTACGTTCCAATCATCCCCCACGATAGGTGGAAAACTGTGAAGTAGAAACATCATATTTTTTTATAGTTTTTCCTAATTTTTTATCTGTAGATTTAAGTTTCTATAAGCTTTCTCCACAGTCTTATTAAACCTTTCTACACTCCTAAATACTTTAGACAAATCCTTACGTATCAAAGAATGAATTAAAAATAGTGCTCAAGAGTGAAGATGCATACTTGATTAATAATGATGACCTGTGCAGTTCAGTATACTGTACACTGTTGATGATGATGATGAGGTAAATGTACTGCCCAGCAAAGAAGATCAGTGCTGTAGTGCAATATCTTCATCGTCCTTCAGCGTAGTAACTTCTATACCCACTGACAGAAGTACCAGTGTCTTCTTTTTATTTTGTGGGTGAGAAATGTAGCAATTGGCAGTTGCTAATGCTGCTTTTTCTTGTAAAGAAGGTTGATTTTATAAATTGCCATGGCTCCTTTAATTGCATTTCTGAGTTGCAATGCACAAATCATTTGTGGATCCCAATCTTTTGCCATTCTCTGAAGTTCTTTTGCTAGTTTTGCAAGAGTTGAGAGGCATTTTAGTGATAGGCCAACTTCTGCTTCTTCCCCTTGATCCTTATGCTCTTCTTCATCTCAGTCAGATCCTCATCCGTTATTGGATTTGTGAGGGTCTCTTTTAGGTCATTTGTGTCTGTAGTCATATTGGTGGAGCCATCTCCTCTTAGTAATTTCTCCAACCTAACTGCTGAGTGATGGATTTTGTCAGGAGAAAATACTTTATAGTTGTTGACCACTTCTGGCCACAGTTTCTTTCAACAAGCATTGATTGTTTCTTTCTTCATAACCTTTATGGCCCTCTGAATATTTTGGGGACATGTAATGGGTACCAATGCCTGTACTCCTTCAGTGAGAATTTACCATCAAGCATCCATAGCCTTAACCTATTGAATGAAGTTTCATTTATTGAGGGCCTTAAAAGCATAAGTCTTTGATCTATGGGGTGAATCAGCGATGTCATGTTGGGCTGTAAAAGTTCAACATGTGCACCCTCATATGACAGGTCAATTGCATGGCCTCCAACATTGTCCATTAGGAGAAGCCCCTTAAAATCAAGATAAAGCTTTTTGTCAAGATAAAGCTTGACTTTGGGGATGAAGCACTGGTGACACCAATCGGATGTCTGTGCTTTCATTATCCATGCCTTAAAATTGTACATTCAATGCACTAGCAGTGGAGTCTTATTTTTGTCTTTGAGGGCCCTTTGGTTTTTGTACTTATGAATAAGCACTTGTTTTATCCTAAATAACATAAAATTTCCACACGGAAGTGTGAGGCATCTTTGTAGGAATTAAATCCAGGGCTCTGGCCTCCTGTGTAGTAAGAGTCTGTGATGGCACCTGGTGCCAAAGTGGCCAGGCTCAATCCCATTTAAAACTTATTCACACAAATAACCCCTTTACTCAATGATGATCTGGAACGTCGCCTTCATATGATCATCAGCGTCCGGAACTCAGTAGAGGCAGCCTCTCCATGCAGGGACCTACTCTTGAGGTTCTGGGTCATTGTCACGGCCATCTGTAAACTTTCTGTAGAGCTGCCTGGCTTTCTCAAATTTGGGTTTTGGTATCGAGTGCAATGGTCTTTTTCCCTCAGTCACTTATCCAAAGGACTAATGCAGAGTCCATCTGTACAATGACCTCATTATGGGAAGTTATCACCTTTTATCTGTCTTCTTAAAGCTAACTTTTGCCGTTGTTCTCATATTCTTTTAATCCTTCTTGATATAGCAAACGGTAGATTCATTGATCCCATAATGACGATCTACAACCTTGTAGATTCTCTCATCCGTAAGCATGTTAATGAGTATGATCTTCTCCGCTATAGGAGGCATCTTCCTATGGATCTTGGGCTCACTGCCAGAAGCCTTAGAAGGTACATGACCTTTGGGCAGCAATGTAGGGCTTGAGAGCAATTCATAATTGTTCCAACACCAAACAAACCTTACGCTATTTAATAGTGATTGATTGATTTAAAGTTTTCAGGCATCTGCGCTATTTAATAGTGATCATTTTTTGGCGAAGCTGAAAGGCTAAGTTGCTGGCTTCCTCATTCACTCACACATCAGTGGGATTACACCACTCTCTTTTGGCTTTGGAGAGAATGGACATGTTCGCTCTCTGTTCCCACAAAAGACTTGGCCTTACAGACTATTGTTTTTCAATTCCTTTTCTTTTTCAGGTGTGATTGTTCTTCTTGATGCTCCTCATGCGCACTTGTCCAGGGCCTGAAGGGCGCACTTGCGGCACCTGCATGTCCTCGGTTGAGACCGATTCCTATTCTCTGTGTTCCACCTACGATGAATGTAGGGAGTGGTCTGCCTCACAGTGGGAGAAGTTTGGCTCCGGCAAATGGAGAAGTCTAAGAGAGACCCTTCTCCTTTGAGGTCTTCCTCTAGGTCTAAGAGACCTTGGGCTTCTTTCACCCCCCCCCCACCTCTTCCTGAAGCTCCTCCTCAGTCTGCCTCTTCCAAGGGACAGTCAAGTAGGAGTGCAGACTGACTAACTCCTTGGCAACATCGGGGCACCGGGGACGTTGTTGGTTCCCTAGAGAAGCACCATTGCCCCTGACCTCAGGAGAGCCATTTTCTCTTTCAGATGTGTTGCAGGTTTGGCCATCGTTGGGCGTGGCTGGACCTCCTTCCAAGGAAGGCCTTTTTAACTTCTACACTGTGGTGCCTGGAGGGATCCTTCTCCTGTTGCCTCTGTAGTTGACGTCTCGTCTCCTGTTGACGCTCTGGCTGTGTGCAAGACCCATCTCTCGCCTTCCCCTGTTCCAGCCAGTTCTGTTTGTGATCAGCGCACCCGTTCGCCATCTCATTGACGACCTCCTGCTGACGACAAGTCCTCCTACCATCCAGGGACCGTTTTCCTCTACGTTTATCCTCTTTCAAGCAGCGCTCCAGTTCACGAGATTTGCGATCTTCTCGTTGTTCTCTTGCTCGTGATCGTCACTCTCCGACTTGTGCTCGTCACTCTCCGGTTCGTGGTCAATGCTCTGCTGAGCGTCGTTCTCCTGCTGTGATGGATGGTCCTTCTCCAGCTGTACGCTCGCCCTCTGCTCGTCATTTGTCAGGATGAGATCTTCCAACATGTCATTCACCATCTTGTTCTCACACACGATCTCCCACCAGATGACACTCTCGTGCCTAGCGTTCTCCAGCACATCTCTCGCCATCTCGGTGAGGTTCGCCTTCCCGCAGGTCACTGACGTGACGATCTCTTGCTCGTTGATCACTAGCTCGTCATCTCTCCCCTACTGGCTTATCGCCAGCTCATTTCTCCTCTGCTCGCTGATCGCCTATGCAACACAAACTCGTCACTTTCCATCTCGTCGCATTGTCACTACCCTTCATCATACTCTGACGCAACACTCCAGTGAGTTGATCGCCAACTTGTCGATCTCCTACGATGCTTTGCTCGCTATCACAACGCTCGCCATCGCAGCGCTCGCCATCGTGACGCTCTCCTACATAACTCTCGCCAATGCGTTGCTCGTCATCACATCGCTCGCCTACTTGACAATCTTCAGCACAGTGCTCGCCAATACGTTGCTCGCCAACATGTCGCTCGCATTCTTGCCATTCGCCTGCTCTCTGGTCACCTGCTCACAGGTCTCCAGCATGTTATTGTCAATCTCCAGCTCGTCCAAGGTCTCCAAGGCCTTCCCAGCCTTCTCCTTCTCGTTCTTCATCTCTTTCTCATTTGAATGTTCCCATGCACATATCTCGTGCACCTGTGAACTTTTCACGAGCTTTCATAAGCATGGAGGTTCCTAGAGAGGCCTTGACTTCTGTAGCAGCAAGTGGGATTCCTATTCCATTTCTAGAAGGCTTCAAAGAGCCTCCAAATACATACGCTCGCATGCCTATCTCTTCGGATCGCCTTAGGAAGGTCACGAAGGAAGATCTCCAGATGTCTGTTCCCATTCCATCTTCTCAGTTTCAGGTTCTGAAGTAACGCCCTGCAAGAAAGCACTCTCCACCTCCAAGCCTCTCCTGTCATCTTTTGGTGAACAGCCATTTTGGTTTGACAACCTCATTAAGGCTGTCAAGCTACTGACGGTAGGCACATCCCAGCCAGTGCAAATTCCACCCAGGCAAAGGTCTGGAGTAGCTCCTACACTTAGGATTCTATTGGAGAAATTCTTTTCCTTCTCCTCATCCTCTGGTGCTGAGGAGCAACAACACCACAGTACAGGTATTCCTCACCTTACTTCGGTAATTGGTTCCAGGAGAGGCGACTCAAGTTGAAAAACAACGTAAGTCGAATGTACTTGTCTCTAAGTTTACTTGACACTAGACTAAACCTTAAATAACCATTCCTAGTTCTGTATTTTATTTGTAAATACAATTTGAATAATAAATGGTTTATAGGAATCTATTTAACCCTTTTACCCCCAGGCTATTTGGAACTTTCCAACCCTTAACTCCCAGGCATTATTTTTTTTCCAAGCACATTTTGCAATTTTAGATTTTAATTTAGCAAAAAAGGAATATAATTTCACGAATAAATGTAGATCCATGCTGGCAAATGTAGATGTTTACAATTTAGCATGTTTACTGTACATCCCGGGGTGTTTATTTGTGAATGTGGTGTGTTCTAAGAGTATAAAATAGGTTGAATAACAAGTTAAACTTATAATTATTTTGCGATAATATAAAATAAACTTAGTTGTTACATTTATCAATACAGTCATACCTCTCTTCATGAAAGATTCTGCTTACGAAATTTTCAAGCTGCAAAATTAGATGCGAATATTTTTATGACCCACTTTGCGAAAAATGTTTCATTTTAAGAAAAGAAATTTGCCTGAGAGGCCAAGAATAAAAATAACCCAATAAAAAGTTGAAGAAAATGGGTTTAGGCAATAGAAAATGTAGCTGTAGTCTATAACAGGGGTAACTATAATAGTACAGTACATATGGTACTGTATATTTTGTATATTTACAGTATTATGCTGTATGTGTTATATTATTTTCCATTTATCATTACATTATGTTGTAATTACAACTTAATTTACAGGTATTATCAGTTAGTTTAGGTATATTGAATGGTTCAAATGTATTTGCCTGTACAGTATTTCATTGTTGTTATACTTTAGCTTTATTATAAGATTTAATGTGGTGTTTTATTGGGTTTGGAACGAATTAGGCAATTTGCATGTGAAATGTGACTCACAACACGAAAAAATCACTTTATGAAAGCCACTCCAGAACGAATGAATTTCTTGTTGTGAGGCATTACTGTATTTACACTCAATATCTTTGTTTACATCGCATAGCTTACATAGATGGCTATGGGTCATCAGTGACAACAGCTGATTCGTCTGTTGTCGTTGTTGTTCATTGCGCATTTTAATAAAGAACTTGGTAAAGAGTTTGTTGAATATTGTTCTTTATTTTCAAGGATTATATGATAGGGAGCCAAATCATATCAACAATACTCTGTTAACTATATGTGAGCATTATCGTGATACCGTCGTGACCTTGAAAAGAGCTGACTCAAAGCCTAAATAAAAAATTGGTAATTGCTCTTGTTAAAATACATCTTGTATGATAATAGAAAAATACAAAAATTATTAAACGAAGTTCAGATAACATCGAAGACCCTGGTTATTGTAGACATCTTTCAGTATATAGAGTACTGTATATGTTATGATGTCGGCTAAAGCCACAGATCAGCTGACAAAATCGAAGGGCGTTTGATTTCGGGTTACGATCGAACATAGATTTAAGCAAAGTAAAAGTTTATATTATGTGTAGCATTTACCTGACACTTTCTAAGTAAACAAATATTTCACTTAAAGCTGGTCTATTGGCTCCCTCTCTCTGGTTACAGCTCATTTTCCTTTTGCCTACACTTACACCGAATAGTCTGGCATATTCTTTCCAAATTCTCCTCAGTCCTCATACACCCAACAACACTGAGATTACCAAACAATTCTTCTTTGCTCAAGGGATTAACTACTGCAATATAATTGTTCAGTGGCTACTTTCCTATTGGTAAGGGTAGAAGAGAGACTTTAGCTATGGTGAGAAGCTCTTCTAGGAGGACTCTCCAAAATCAAACTATTGTTCTCTGGTCTTGGATAGTGCCATAGCCTCTGTACCATGGTCGTTCACTGTCTTTGGGTTTGAGTTTTCTTGCTTGAGGGTACACTCGGGCACACTATTGTATCTTATTTCTCTTCCTCTTGTTATTAAAGTTTTTGTTGTTTATATAGGAAAGATTTATTTTAATGTTTTTACTGTTCTTAAAATATTTTATTTTATTGTTTTTTACTTCTCTTATAGTTTCCTCATTTCCTTACCTCACTGGGCTATTCTCTAGGTTGGAGCCCTCGGGCTTATAGCATCCTGCTTTTCCATCTAGGGTTGTAGCTTAGCAAGTAATAATATGATGTGTATACCTCTGAGAGAGATAGAGAGAGTGTATTTATATGATAACTAATGATAATAACTATAAACCAAATGTATGAAAACTATGGTATTCTATAACAAATTGGTGCCGATGTAATTTATATTGAATGAGCTGAAAAAAATATTCTTTGTCATTTGCAAGAGTTTTGAGATCAGCTGATCACAACCATAAACAAAAAAAAGTCATTGTTGATTATTAAGTTGCATTTGACGTGAAGAAAATAGCATACAAAAATGTATTTTCATATGATTTTATATACTTTTATTCTTATCTATTATACAATAAATAGTTGATAGTTGAACTATCGTAGAAAACATCACTGTTAAGCTCTTAAAGACCGCTAATTAATATAAAAACAGTCACAGCTGTTTTCATAGTTTGTTCGCTAGGATTTATGTTATTTATATGAACGTTTACGTTAAATATATGTATTTTCATATGATTTTATATCCTTTAATTCTTATTTTTAGTAAAGTAACATGTTTTTTGTTCTTTTAACTGTATTCCAGTGATATTATGACTTCAACACTTGTGGCGGACAGATGGAAAGTCAAACAAAATTATTCAAAACTGGATTTTCATTTTCCATGTATTATTTTTGACAACCGACGTCAACTCGAAACGACGCAAGTCGTGGTATACCTGTAGTGGCTTACATAAACAAACAAGCTGGTACCTTTTCACTCCCTATGCCATCTAGGAGTAGAGATGTTTAGATTGATAGAAGAACATTCGGTGTCCCTATCTACTTGTTTCATTCCGAGCAAGAGGATTGTGTCTGCAGACAATCTTAGCAGGACGGCTGAGATAGTTGGCTCCGAATGGTCTTGAATCATCTGATAGCCAACAAAGTCACGACTTTGTGGGGTTCCCCAACTGTGGACTTGTTCGCGATGTCCCTGGACTTCAGGCTCTTGCTGTACTGCTCCCCAGTTCCGGACCCTTGGGCTCTCTGGCAAGACACATTCCAACAACGGTGGGACAACATCAACGTTTACACCTTTCCCCCGTTTGTCTGATGAGAAAGTACAAGACCAGAGCATCCAACAACCTATTTATAACTCACATAGCTCGGCTATGGCATCATGCAGACTGGTTCCCGGACCTTATGTAGCTCCTGATAGAGCTCCTGAGAGAAGTCCCTCCACGATAAGATCTACTCAGACAACCACAAGCGAACATCTTTCACAGGGCAGTAGCTTCTCTTCGTCATCACGCCTGGAGACGATCCAGCAACTCCTCTCACAGAGAGGCTTTTCACAAGTTGCGAAAAGGATGTCTGGATACCTTCGAAGATCTTCTGCATCAGTCTACCAGGCGAAGTGGACCATCTTCCGTGGTTGGTGTCATGGAAGCGGCATCTCTAGTCTCGATGCCACTATTCCAGTTGTAGCGGAGTTCCTTCTATACCTTTGGGAGGAAATGCTCCTCTCGGTCTTGGCAATGAAAGGCTACTGCTCAGCCTTAAGCATGGCCTTTAGATTGAAAGGAGTCGATTTATCCTTTTTGTTGGATTTTTCTCCTTATACGAAGCTATAAGATCACTTGCTCCCAGTTGGAGGTTAGACCTCCTCCTTGGAACATGGTTCCCATCCTCCGATCCGCGAAGGGTGCTCCCTACGAACCATTACGCCAGGCAGAAGATCGCCACCTCACTTTGAAGACAGATTTCCTACTCCTCTTAGCTTTGGCAAAGAGAGTTAGTGAACATTATGGTCTATTCTACAACGTCGCCCATTCAAGGGGAGGGGGTGAGGTGACACTCGGTTTTGTCCCTGAGTTTGTTGCTAAGACTCAAAATCTGGGAGTTGTGGATACTAGATTCTATCCCTCTTTGATTGGGAGTCTTTGTTCCATAACTGATGATCCAGATCATATGTTACTTTGTCCCTTGAAGAGTTTAAGATATTACCTTAAATGCACCGTAGAAGCTCGTCCTCGTGTGTCAGCACAGGGAAGGTCAAGAGGTGGGTCACTAAGAATACCATCTCGGTTTGGATTCGTAGGATCATCGACCATGCACTGAATCCTGACCCTCCTTCTGCTCATCGACATAGAGCTCATGACATCAGGGGCACAGGCATGTCCCTGGTGTTTTAAACGTAATTACTCTGTGGCGCAGGTGTTGTAAGCTGGTGTGTGGAAGCATCAGACGACCTTCACAGCCCACTACCTGCAAGACATGGCCCACAGGGCACAGGCATGTCCCTGGTGTTTTAAACGTAATTACTCTGTGGCGCAGGTGTTGTAAGCTGGTGTGTGGAAGCATCAGACGACCTTCACAGCCCACAACCTGCAAGACATGGCCCACAGGAACATGGAAACATTTTCCATTGGTCCTGTGGTGTGTCCACAACAAGTGGTTTAAAAATACCTCAGGCTCCTTGATGGATGAATAATGGATGGTTGAGGGCATTGGTAGTAAAAATACACGGGGTTAGTTTGGGATGAAGGAATAAGAATGTCTGGCTATTTTTATTATTATTATTGTTTGCTAAGCTACAACCCTAGTTGGAAAGGCAGGATGCTATAAGCCCAGGGGCTCCAACAGAGAAAATAGCCCAGTGAGTAAAGGAAATAAGGAAAAATTAAATATTTCAAGAACAGTAACAACATTAAAATAGATATTTCCTATATAAAATATAAAAATTTTAACAAAACAAGAGGAAGAGAAATTAGATAGAACAGAGTGCCCGAGTGTATCCTCAAGCAAGAGATCTTTCATCTTTCCCCTCTCTTGGGGAAGAGCACCATGGGTCCTTTGCACGCTGGCCTCACCTATCTCCTGGTAATAACCATTTCCTTTGGGTAACCTAGTATAGATTTCATACTTGTACACGTCCCTAATACTCCCCACGAGGTGGGTATTCGGAAACTTTTATATTTGATTAAAAATTCCTATTTTTAAAACTCGTAATATTTTTACTTAGTCACATTGCTAGCTTTTTCACACACACAGTTGTTCAGGTTACTATTAGCTTGTTCAGGTTACTATTAGCGCAGTACATAATGTTTTACCTTTTAGCGAGGTGTCAAGGTTTTTTCCCTGTTACAGTATAATACTGTACAGGTGAAAGTCCTGGTCAATGGCTAAGCCACTGGATGGACTACCACCCTCCTAATAGGTGAGTCATCCCTATTAAATAGCTTAAGGTTTGTTTAGTGTTGGAACAAATGACAAATTTGGAAGTAATTTGTATTTTTCTTAACGCTATATACCTGTAGCTATTGATACAAATTGTTCCGCCATCACCTGTCCTCCGTAAGTCTTGCCTGCAATCAAAAGTGATGTAATCCCTCTGATGTATGAGTGAGTGGGTAGCCAGCAACCCCCTGGCTACCCTTCCCCATCTTCCTACTAACTAGTGGTTGGGTGGTTGTTACCTCGCATTAAAGTCTTGATGGCTAGTCTTCCAGCTTCGCCAAAAGATAATCCCTATTAAATAGCTTTAGGTTTGTATCTTTAGGAAAAATACAAATTACTTCCAAATTTGTAATTTTTACACAAAATGTAAATAAATATCTCACAACACTTAAGGATGTGAAGTCGTGTATATATGAGTAGAAGCAAACTGGATAATTTAGTGTACTGAATGCTGCAATTTGTTTGAGATTGATCTGGCAGTTGCTTGGGACTGTAGCCTTTGGAAAGTCAACTTATCAAACCTCTTAACAAAAGCTTTGGATGCTTTCGTGTCGGAGCTGGCAGCCTCCCCCTGCCGCACCACCGAATGAATGCCAGACCTTCTCTTTGAATTTTTCAAACCACACGAGTGAAGCCTTCAACTCTGGGGGTGCCTGCTTTGATGTCCCTTCTCTTGTGTCGTCTTGGCCTGAGCACTCACGAGTTCACCGAAAATTGCGCTGGCCTTCTGGCAGATTGTTGTCTCGGTAATTGTATCTCCAGCGATTTCTTTGTCCTTAATCCAAAGGTGAAGCAGTTTCTCCATCTCATCATGGACATGGCTCCCCTTGCTGGAGAAAACAGTCATGCCCTTAGAAGGTGTTGCTACTTTGATGGCTCGATTAGCTTAAGCTTCGTCTCCATAGAAAGCATCCTCTTCTTTCCCTGCACATCAGCAACATTCTTGGGACCCATGGCTAATAACGTACAAGTTGAATAACGCAACACGATACAGTTCAGTAAACAAAAGCACGAATGTGAAATTACCGACACAAATTCAATGTGAATGATAGCACTGCCGAAACGAAATGGTCGAGGAATGCCGTTGCATAGATGCATGATGAGATAGATGCTGACCAATAGGAGAGCAGGATCTTATGGTGGTAACTAGCATCAGAGAAGGGAGATAACCAATGGAAGCACGGAAGGATGATGGCAAGTTTACAGTTTGGCAGCGCATAAATTTTGAAATTATTCTCGGGGGCCAGGCAGATCTCTTACCATATCTCATTTTGTATCATGAAATTT
Organism: Palaemon carinicauda; assembly: GCF_036898095.1. Classification (NCBI taxonomy): domain Eukaryota; kingdom Metazoa; phylum Arthropoda; class Malacostraca; order Decapoda; family Palaemonidae; genus Palaemon; species Palaemon carinicauda. The sequence continues at coordinate 59,122,200 of NC_090751.1, forward strand.
TTTTTCTCAATAGGAGGCAAAAAAATCTTTGTATCTTGTTTCGTATCTTGAATTTTTTGTATGCAGAAACTTTTGTATCAAGAGGTATCACTGTATTTATACAGTATTATTATATACGGTAATGTAAGGTACTGTAATTAAATAAGTCATCATTTGTAATAACGTGATGTTGATTTCATATGAAAGGGGACTAGTTGTTGACTTCTGAAAATCGTAGGCATCTGAGTAAAGCTATGCATACTCTGGGCCAAAATTTAACCTAAGGGTACTTGTACAGAAACGATTTACAAACAATTCGAGCTACGAACGGTCTCTCGGTCCCCATTGTGTTTGTTGGTCGGGGACTGACTGTATATGATATTGTTTTTTGTTTTTATGAGTAAGTTACATTACTGGGTTGAGAATTTTTTTACCTTAGTGAGTGCAAGTAAGGGGTGGAGTTCATCATTTTATTGATGCTATTCTTCTAACTAGTGAAGGGTATACAGTAGTTTATAATATCTGTGCAGGTATTTTCCTAATTAATTTGATTACTAAATATATAAGCCTTATTACATTTCCTAACCTCTGTGGGAGGATTTTGAATAGATTTCATGAGGTCGACCAATTCCTTTATATACAGTAGTTTGGTAAGAGTAGTACTGTACCTAAACCCAACCCATGGGAAGGGTTTTCCGTACAATTTACAGGAGATCATGATCCTTCTACCAATGGTAGCTCTGTACAAGACCGAGCACGAGCACTACTAGTTAGGACATTCGCAGTCGCCATCGTGTCTCTCTTGCCTCAGAACATTCCCAAGATGCTTTGGTGACACCATCACCACTGTCAAATGATTCAGCAATTAAAGCGCTGACAACGGAAGACTCAGGCATGGTGGTACTTCATTCTCGGGCCTAGAGTCTACTGCCATGGAAGCCACTTTCAGGATCACCCAAAGCAGCTTCCTACAATGTTATAAGCTGTATGCAAGATCCCTTCTAAACAAGAGAAATGTTTTAACAGACATCCTCTATCACCAGGGACACGGAATAGGATCAATGAGATTACTGCTTTTTGTGTGTGGCAGAAAGGCTTCTTCTGCTTTGGGAATCACCATTGTAGGACCTAGCTGATCAAGAACTCCCAATACTGTACACCAGTCACTTCTGGATGCCTATACCTGTTTACTGATTACTCAACAGCCTGTGGAGCATATCAGTTTCAGGATATCCATATGGCATCTAAGTGCCACATACTTAGTGGTTTCCTGATTTTCTGATGCTCTTCTTCAAGGTACAAGTAGAACTACTGATCCTCTGCTTGTGACATGGTAGAAGGGACACTTATATGGTTGCAGCCTCTCTGCAATGGGTTGCAGTTCTCCACATCTTCTTTTGTAGAGGGAGCTTCTCCGAGTCTCTGGTAAAAGGCTGTTACTCAGTCTTTAGCCAGATCTCATACTGAAGTGCTTGGACCCTTCCTCTCCAGAAACTTGAGCCCATTCAGGATGTTGCTCGAATCTTTGGTCTCTCGAGTGTACATGGCTGAACTCTTGACAGTGCATCAGATAAGATCTAACCCCTTAACTACTTACTAGCCTCGGCCTTAGTGTCATTATTGGTATACCACGTGATATTTCATGTCACAAATCATTCTCAAATGGAGTAAGACCTTCCCCTCCCTTAATCTTGATTTTGTGTCCAAGAGCTAGAATGTAGCCTGGTACAACTTCCATTTCAAGTCCTCCATCTCTTCTTTTCAAGCTGGGTTCAGGCTAACACTGTCCTCTGTCCTTTGAGTAAATGGCAAAGCTTAGAGAACTCAGGTACCCTTGCGAAGAACCAGACTCATCCCCATGCCAAAAGGATAAAGGTATCCAAGAACATTGCTTCTTCTGATTCGTGTACCTTCAGTCGTGATGATCCAAATAGAAAACGGAAGAACCATCCCAGTTTGACTGCATGAAGTCAGGGATATTGGACTTATTAGTGGTGCTAGTCCAGAAGATAGAAGTCTGATATGACAGTCAACCTTTGCTGCCTACTACCTACAGTACATGAGTTTACCCATAGGTCTCTGGAAGCAAGCAAGCCTCACAACCATGTAACATATATTTACAGATAAGTTTTGTATTGAAGTATCTCCTTCATCCTCCCAAATGAGGGGGAGGATGAATTGAAATGTATGCACTCATATTTTCTCTTGATAACAATACATTCAAAGGCATGTCCGTACAGGTATAGATTCTTCCATGACTGGCTACCAGAGAGACCAAGCATATCATCTGCTACATATTCATGCTTATATTGATAAGAGTTTGAGAGGAGTCATCACTTTTGCTCTTCTCTAAGATTTAGTACATTGATATTTTCCGGGTTAGTAACCAGCCAGATTGGTCTATAAGAAATTCTTCCCTCCATAGGATGAGTATCCCATTAAAGGATGATGGTTTGCATTAAATGTAGAAACAAGTCCTTTGAGTTACACTGCCTATATCAACCACCCCACAAGTCCTAGGTTAAAGGTCAAAGGGAGGGTTGCTCCTCCTGTTGAGTGGGTGGGGCCTACCCGCCACCCAAGAGGCAGCTATGTCACCTTGCTAAAAGTTTAATTGGTGATTTCAGGTTTGCTGAAGTCATACTCTTATTAAAAGACTCAGGTTTGTATAGTTAGTATAAATACAAATTACTTTAAAAAACTTTGTATTTGATGCTAAGCTGTGGGGAATTTTCTTTTTTGACATAAATATAAATAAAAATATTTCATTAATTGGATTAGATAGATAGATGTTTATAATTAAGTAAAAGATTGTTTGAGAATAGAACGGGTAAAAATCGGGTAATGTTTATTCTAAACTTACTCATAATTTCCATTTCCAGATGATAGTTCATCAATTTGCTAAGACAGTATAGCATAATGATAATTATCATTAATTACTTTAACCTTGTCCACTAATTTGACACATTACATTTTTCCACAGGTCCACCTGACATAGGAGCGTTTGATTTCATCAAAGAAGGATGGAGTAGAGAATGGAATAAAATTAAGAATTATACCTCTGAAATTACAGTTGGTGAAATCACTATACAACCACTAGGAGAAACAAAAAACAAGAAGGTGAGTAATAAATAGCTAGATTTTTTGTATTTTGCTGTTTACAATGCATGTTAGTTATTAACTGAAGCACATACTGTATGTACATCCAGTAGTGTATATTTATTAATGAAATATTCATTTGTCTATTTAAAGTACTTTTAATAAGCTACCGGTCTCACTTGTACTTTTAGTTAAGCCTTGCACTTTGTATTGTATAATACTAATATACATACTGTAGTTTATTTTTAGTAGATGAAGTATTTCTTAATATTTATGAAGAATTAGGGAGGTATGAAAATTTTATTCCATCCTCTTGGACTTCCTGTAGATAAAAATGTTTTGTATATTGTAATTCTTTCAGGGTGAAGAAAGGGAATTCAATATAGATAGTGAAAGCTTTGAAGTTCGTCCTATGAAGATTAAGGCATTGCCAAATGCTGTGACCATTTTTGCTCCAAATCCTTCAACTTTATCACCCACATAAATTTTGAAACATTTGTTTCTTCATGTTTATAATTTTGTTATGTATGATACATTTATGAGCAATTGTGTTCTATGTAAATACGGTACAGTACAATATTTATATTTTTATTTTATATTTAATAATGCACATTTACAACATCGTAATGTTGCTTTAATTTGAAAGAAAGATACATCTTTAATTACAGTGTTTTATTTAAAATCAGTACAGTCCTCTCTTTCACCCTTGCTAATATTTCGCCATTTCCCCTTATTACTTTACTTCTACTCAAATTCCTTTACAAATTTATCCTTTTGAAAGTATTAACACCCACATTTACCAGATAGGTGGCAAAAATGTGCGAAATGCGGATGCATTATAATAGGCAACATTGTGTTCCCTTAACCTTTATTAGCTTACACAAACCACGCATGAGTGCAATATATATCAACTGCTCTATTCACACATACATTTAGAAAACAAAGAAAAATTCATAGAATTTTATTTACCTCAAATTAGTTTTTATGTGTGAAAATTCATAGTCAATGTTAGCTCTGGCAACTGTAGAGGGTTACCTAGGGCTATCTTAAATTAGCTAGGCTTATCGTATGGTTTCCCTAGCACCAAATATTTTGGATCAAGTATCAGCTAAAGTTTTTGGGTTGCTTCATGTTTTGGATGGTAGTGTGTTTTTTCACTTGCATACTCAGCCACTACCACATCACAGGCTATCTCTATCGCGGTAAATGTACACGCTAGTAGCTCTACTTCCAAAACAAGTTCCATTGTTTAAAAATGCACTGAAATGTAATCAAAGGTGTAAACCATTAAGTAGTGTCTCATATCTTCCTTCAGAACAGAAAGATCAGAATGAAATAAATTGAGAAAAAGAACCATAATGTAATGAGGTACAGTTTCTCCATTTCAATTCTTACGTAACCTTATTGCTCTAAAATACCTGGATAATTCTCAAGTTCTGATGCTTCTTATTCTTCCAAATGTTTGGAGACAGCTGCCTTAAGATTATTTCTCCTACCCCTGTTTTCAACTTTTGTTATAGATAAAATAGATAAATTGTTATCTCAAATACAGAAAAAAAGGTAGTATCTTTAGCTCTCATTTAGCACTGAGGCCTTCGATTTCAAAAAGATGCTCTGATTTGTCAAAGACTAATCAGTTGTCAAATCATGCTCTAGAATGTCATTTAGTTTCCTTCCTCATTATTGCTAATATATAAAATTCTTTAAATATAGGCTTTGCTAGCTGGTTTACTAAAGAAATTATGTTTATAGATGATAAACTAAGAAATGTTCTTGAGATACTATCCTTTGCTAGTCTTATAGAAGAGAAATTTGCAGGCCATCAAGGTTTGAATTTGATTTTGGATTATCTCACTTGTTTCGATAAAACTCTTTCAGATTGGGTATCCAAAGTGGTAGAAGCCTTTTATGTGTTTTGTGATTTAAAGGAAGGAGCAAATTCACTCATCAATCTTAAGGACAGTTTCTAAGGCACAGGAACATTTATTACTTTCTTTCCCTATTTTGAGCTGTGTTTTGGATGTATGCAATATTGATTAAGTAATTGTTTAAGTGGGTTCTGGGATTCAATCTGATGTATGAGGTCCTTTACAAAGAATACTCAAGGTTGGAGGTTGCTCATGAATGGCAGGGGCAATGGACAGAGCAATGTCCTAGAGACTGACTATATATATCACCACCCAAGTCCCTTCACCAAACTAGAAGTAGAGAGGGCCAAGTAATGTCTGCTGATGATATACCTATAGGCTCCCCCAAACCCTCCATCCTTAGCTCACAAGGATGGTGAGATTGCAGACACTACTAGAAACTATCGAGCTTGAGCTAGTCTTGAACTCTGGTCTAACAGATTGCCACACAAGGACATTTCCTGTAGGCTACCACAACCCTTTAAGCCAATGGCTCCAACCTCAAACTTTTCGCCACCAAATTCCTTTCGTAACAGTGGTAGAACAGCGGGTATCCAATCGTGTAGACATTCCGGAAGAGTTGTCACTTAGAATCGTAGATGTTATCGTAGAAAGCTATGAAAGTCTCCTTGGCAATGCCAGTGGGAGGAAAGTTTTCTGACTTTTATCCCATTTGGGAAAGTCTTCATCTCAATTCGTGGGTGCTGGCTGAAGTCCAAAGGTGGTTACCTGATTTATCTATCCAACCCTCCCTTATCCAAGAAGCCTATTTCATATCAAGAGTTATCTAGAAAATGCAGCAAATCCTCGTTTGTTCCTTCGTCCTTTACATAAGAGAGCTAACAATGAAGCTGGAGAACACAGCAGATGAAACATTTATAATGAGGTGTAAACATGTGGACAGTAATTACCTGCCGGGAGTGGGGAAGCCCTGCCCCTCTGCTTCCATACTGAGTAGTCACGTTGATAGCAGCCATCAGTTAGGTGCTTTTCAGGTTTTTGCTTTTCAGCATATTTTCTTCCATAGTTTTGGACACTTGTTCTTGGTAGTAACGCTAACAGCATCTTCGAATATTGTCTTTGGGTCTGAGACATACTTAATGATAGCATGTCTCCCCTGACTCAAACGGCTGGCCAAAAGTGAATACAGAACTCTCACCTGTGCTGCCCTTGAGTCAGACTTCTCCGGAATCGGAAGGAAACAGGATCAGGAGGAACAAGCTTTTTCCCGAAAGAATACAGTATCCTACTTTGGATACACGCGCTCGCAAGCATTATGTCTCCTACCGAACACTTGAATTAATGTTCCCAACGTTTCCAAACTGGATTGGAATGCTAATTAGTAGACTTGATCTACTTAACAAGTAAGCACACTCACCCCTGTGGAGGAGTCATGCTTAATGCAAGCATGTCTTTCAACGTGCATGACATGTGCTCAAGGTGAACGCAGGACACTCACCTGAGCGCTTGCTCTTCTGAGCATGTGCACGTCTTTCTTGAGATGTATCTCTCTCTCTCTCTCTCTCTCTCTCTCTCTCTCTCTCTCTCTCTCTCTCTCTCTCTCTCTCTCTCTCTCTCTCTCTGTGGCATGGAACCCTGATAGAGGAGAGAAGAGGATGGTATCACACGACGGAACAGTGGACTGTGGACTTGCTCCAGTTTGGGTTCTGCCTGCTGTTTACCAACTCTGCTCTAATTTACCAACATAGATCTCTATTTTCATAATAAAAATGGTTTGTACTGCATTGTAAAGTTAACAGATGATGACAGTGGCCACAAAAAGGTTAAGAAAGACAGTAAGAAGATGACCACCGGAAAAGTGAAAAAAGAAATTATGAAAGAAATATGAACAATTTGTGTGTGTGTGGCCGACCTACCAAAACTTTACAATCATACTAGTGCATCAATGATTGGTACAGATACATTTCTGAGCAAAGTCAAAATATCAAATCATTTGACATCACAAAATGGGTGCTAATATTGATGAATCAACTGCAATGTGTTCTTAACATTAAAACTTTTCTGCCTATCTGGATTGAAGAGAAGCAGGCAGCAGGTTATATTACACGATTACCAAAAACATTACTGTATTTTTGATTCAGTGATAATATTGGAGTTTCGTAAGGTGCAGCATGAAGAGAATGTGAAGGAGAATTCAACTGGGGAGGAGTGACAGAATGACAAACCTCAGGCTTTAAGTAAAATTAAGATGTTAAAAATGTGGAAAACCCTGTAAAATTTTGTAGGAACACATCATTCAGATAAATATTCAAGAGGGCAAGCAGCAAATCTATTTACCAACAATGCTATGTCGCATTTTCATACCATTTTAAGGAAAAGGAAATCCAGTTTCTCTAAAATGGTTCCTAGTTAAAACAATGTTAAATTGTAAAAAAGATGATAACTATAAGTGTCTTAAAAGCATAAATCAAGTTATTAAGTTTTTGATTATCGTTTGCATTCAGATCATCCCAAACAGTACCATCCTGCACATAATTCTAACAGTCATGCCTTTCCCATTATAAGGCTCATTATTACACAGTACTCTAGAACTTTTATTCCAGCTATGACCAGATTGAGGAGTAATCTTCCTAATCAGGTAGTTTAATCTATGGAACTTATGAGGTTCAAACTTGCAGCGAATGTTTTTATGTTGAACAGGCTGGCATATGTCTTCATAGTTTATATATGACAGATCTATTTTAACATTGTTACTTATCATAAAATATGTTATATTAATTAGTCATTACTTTTCCTTTAGTTTATTTATTTCTTTATTTCTTTTCCTCACTGTGCTATTTTTCTCTGTTGGAGCCCTTGGGCTTATAGCATCCTACTCTTAAAATTAGACTAGTAGCTTGGCTAGTAATAATAGTAATTGGCTATTTCTATAAAAAAGGAAATATGACTCATACACCCTCTATGAGGTGTACTGTAGACTTAATTAAATGGGTCCTAGTTACACCTGCTTTTTAGCCTAAATCTTCCTCCATTCCAACTTCCTTTCTTCCACCTTTTTGTCCAACCTTTGTTTACTTTTACTCCCCAGTTTCACCTCTGTGCTGAATAGGCTCTGAAGATAAAATTATACATTCAATACATCTCATAGCTTTTAGTGCCCTATACCTTAGTTCATCAATATGGCTTCTTGTACAGTATAGTACCTGTATATTGTTTTATTTATGTATCAATACAAAAATTTAGTATCAAGTGAAGTACTTTAGCATTGTGAGTTAATACAGCACTATATTCGTAAGTTTCTGCAATGTATATAGCTTACTCTTTTTCAATATTAAACTTACCCGATAATCATGTAGCTGTCAACTCCGTTGCCCGACAGAATTCTACGGAAGGGATACGCCAGCTATCACTATACTAGAAGGGGGTGTACTCACCAGCGCCACCTGTGGCCAGGTACTACAGTACTTCTTGTTGACACCTCCTCAATTTTTCCTCTGTCGTGCTTCCGGCAAGACGTTCTGGGATACGCTTATAATCTTGGAGTATTGTTCACGGCTTTTGGTGAAGTATTTCTCTCAGATTTCGGCTGTCGCTATACTGGAAACTTCTCTATTAGCTTAGATAGCTTTTATATAGTTCTGATTAATGGTTAACGATCTTTTTGCTTGATTTGGAATCCCCCTTGGCTAACTCTTTGATTCAAGATGTCTGACATTTCACAAGCCCCACCCCATAGACGATGTAGGTCTTGTAATAGGCGTATTCCGAAGGCCTCGGTAGATCCTCACACCGCTTGTTCTGACTGTAGGGAAAGACCCTGTCAGTTAGAAGATCGATGTGAGGAATGCGCCGGTCTTTCGGAACTTGAATTTGTTCGATTCCTGAAATATTCAAGTGTCAGTGTGGTGCGTGAGGGTACTTCTGTGCGTGCCAGTCGTCCTCCCAGTCCGGGACCTCTTGCAAGCTCCCAAGCCCAGGGGAGAAGCAAAGTCGAAGGGCAAAAGGGTTCGGCAGGCCTTGATCGGCGCACAGAAGTATCCTCGGTGGTTGCGGGCGTGTCTTACAGAGACCGTCACTCCCACCCGCAGACGATTGAGCCCGTCTTTTACTCGTCTGCTGAAGAAATGTCAGGGAGGAAACGCTGGACTCAGGTCTCAAGACCTCTCAAACGCAAAGTCCAGACCGCAAGAGCTCTACCTGGTTGCAGTCATTGGATTAGCTCTGACTCTCCGCAATCATCAGGTGACTGCACTCCTCCTAAAAGGAGTAAGGTAATGCCGCAACAGACCTCATCTTCTGTTAAGGCTTTGCCTCAGCAGACCTTAGTGTCTGTCGACCCCAAGTTGACTTTACTGCAGTCCATGCAATCACAGCTTGCGGTCTTAATGCGTGAGTGTCAGGCTGAGAAGGTTACACCTCCGCCTGCGATCGCTCCGCCTAACCGCAGTACTGTCTGCCAGGCGTACGAAGTTGAGGCTCCTCAGGATACCTTACCGCATACTGAGTTGCCAGTTTCCAGCGGTGTGCAGCAACCTCCGCCTTCCTTAAGGCAACCTCAGCAATGGGAACAGGAAGCTTATGCCTTACTTCCTCCGCTTCCTCTTGCGGTTCCACCAGTGAGGCAACACTCTCTTGAGGTACGACAACCTCTTCCATCCATGAGGCAGACACCTCAGCTCTCGCTGCAGCGACCTCAACCCTCCTCAAGGCGAGAACCTCAACACCTTAGCCTTGCGCCTCAGGAACCTCAACTCGCGAGACAAGAACTGCGTTCTGCGCAGCCACTACCTCAACTCTCGCAGCTCACACCTCAGGAACCTCAACTCGTTCCTCAGGAACCTGCTAATGCGCATCCGCAACCCTTACAGCAAGTGCAACTCTTGAGTCAAGACACTCATGCCAGGAGTCAGCCTCCTCAACCCATGCGCCTACCTTCCGCTACTCTTTTTGACCAGCCTTTGCAGCCTGAACCTCAGGTTTTAACTCATCAACAGAGACTTGAGGATGAAACCACAAGCGTTTTTGCACCCGCTTGCTCAGATTCTGCTGTTCAGCATACCACTGTTCCATTACCTCTCACTTCGCTACACTCTGGTGATGAGGTTTCTGATGAGGAAGCTGCGCACCTGGATCCTTCATCAGACGTGGAAGAATCCAAGTCTTCTCCTCCACCTATTGACTTTCGTAAGGTCCTGGCTCTTTTCAGAGAGGTATACCCGGACCATTTTGTCTCTGCTACCCCCCGCTCTCCGCCATCTGAGTTTTCGCTGGGCATGCAGCCTGTCAAGTCAACATATACTAAGCTCGTCTTTGCAAGGTCCTCTAAGAGAGCTTTAAGAATTTTAGGGGAGTGGTTGCAGTCTAAGCAGCAACTAGGGAAGACTTCCTTTATGTTCCCACCGACTAAGCTCACTTCTAAAGCGGGCGTATGGTATGCCACAGGAGAGGAACCAGGCTTGGGAGTACCTGCCTCTGCCCAGGCTGACTTCTCAAGTTTGGTCGACTCTCCTCGTAGAACAGCAATGAGGCGCTCTAAGGTTTGCTGGACCTTCTCCGATCTAGACCACTTCCTAAAGGGTGTATTTCGTGCCTTTGAGATGTTCAATTTTCTAGACTGGTGCCTGGGGGCCCTTAGCAAAAAGACCTCCCCTGCGGACAAGGACTCGGCCATGCTTTTAATGTCCTGCATGGATAAAGCTATTAGGGATGGATCTGGCGAGCTTGCTTCAATGTTTGTGTCAGGAGTTCTTAAGAAAAGGGAGCAACTTTGTACCTTCCTTTCTTCCAGCATCACACCTTGTCAAAGGTCTCAACTCCTTTTCGCTCCGCTCTCTAAGTTCTTGTTTCCCGAAGAGCTTGTCAAGGACTTGTCTGCGGCCCTGATTCAAAAGGACACTCATGATCTTGTGGCCTCTTCAGCTCGTAAGACTAAGGTTGCTCCCTCAGTCCCCAGGACTTATCGCACCCCTGTGGCTGATACTCCTGCTACGAGGTTTATTCCGCCCTTTCGTGGTAGAGCCCCCAGCCGAGGAAGCTCCCGTCCAGATTCTTCCAGGAGCAAGTCTAGGAAAGGTTCCAAGACTTCAAAAGGCAAACACTGACTCTCCTCCTCTCCAGACAGCAGTAGGAGCCAGACTCAAGATCTTCTGGCAAGCCTGGGAAAAGAGAGGTGCAGACACCCAGTCTGTCAGGTGGCTGAGGGAGGGTTACAGGATACCATTCTGCCGCAAACCCCCTCTGACCACTTCTCCCATCAACCTCTCTCCCAACTACAAGGAAAAGGACAAGAGGCTAGCGTTGCACCAGAAGGTGTCGCTCCTGTTACAGAAGAAGGCAGTGGTTATAGTCCGGGACCATCAATCCCCGGGCTTCTACAACCGTCTCTTTCTGGTGGCCAAGAAGACAGGAGGTTGGAGACCGGTGCTGGACGTCAGCGCGCTCAATGCTTATGTCACCAAGCAGACGTTCACTATGGAGACGACGAAGTCGGTCCTAGCAGCGGTCAGGCAGGAGGACTGGATGGTCTCGTTGGATCTGAAAGATGCTTACTTTCACGTTCCTATTCATCCAGACTCCCAACCTTTCCTGAGATTCGTTTTTGGAAAGGTTGTGTACCAATTCCAAGCCCTGTGTTTTGGCCTAAGCACAGCTCCTATGGTGTTTACGCATCTGATGAGGAATATTGCAAAATTCCTCCACTTATCGGACATCAGAGCCTCCCTTTATTTAGACGACTGGCTGTTGAGAGCCTCCACGAGTCGTCGCTGTCTGGAGAGTCTCAACTGGACTTTGGACTTGATCAAGGAACTGGGTCTGTTAGTCAACTTAGAAAAGTCCCAGCTCGTTCCCTCCCAATCCATTGTTTACCTGGGAATGGAGATTCGGAGTCAGGATTTTCGGGCTTTTCCATCGGCCCCAAGGATAAGCCAAGCCCTAGATTGCATCCTGAGCATGCTGAAGAGGAGCAGTTGCTCGGTGAGACAGTGGATGAGTCTCACAGGGACCCTTTCATCGTTAGCCCTGTTCGTCGAGCTAGGGAGACTCCACCTCCGCCCTCTCCAATTCCATCTAGCAGCTCATTGGGACAAGGATTTGACGCTCGAAGCAGTCTCTATCCCGGTCACCAAAGAGATGAAGACCACTCTCTTGTGGTGGAAGACCAATCTCCTTCTCAGGGAGGGCCTATCGTTAGCGATTCAGACCCCCAATCTTCATCTCTTCTCGGATGCATCAGACTCGGGCTGGGGCGCGACCTTGAACGGACAGGAGTGCTCGGGAACGTGGAACAAGGAACAGGAAACGCTCCACATCAACTGCAAGGAGCTACTGGCAGTTCATTTGGCCCTATTGAACTTCAAGTCCCTCCTGCTAGGCAAGGTGGTGGAGGTGAACTCCGACAACACCACAGCCTTGGCTTACATCTCCAAGCAGGGAGGGACCCATTCGAGGAGCCTGTACGAGATAGCAAGGGACCTCCTCATTTGGTCAAGAAGTCTAAACCTCACCCTAGTTACGAGGTTCATTCAGGGCAACATGAACGTCTCAGCAGATCGCCTAAGCAGAAAAGATCAGGTCATCCCCACGGAATGGACCCTTCACAAGAGCGTGTGCAACAGACTTTGGACCTTGTGGGGTCAGCCGACAATAGATCTTTTTGCCACCTCCATGACCAAGAGGCTTCCTTTGTACTGTTCCCCAGTTCCAGACCCAGCAGCAGTTCATGTGGATGCTTTTCTGCTGAATTGGTCCCATCTCGACCTTTACGCATTTCCACCGTTCAAGATCATAAACAAAGTCCTTCAGAAGTTCATCTCGCACGAAGGGACACGGCTGACGCTGGTTGCTCCCCTTTGGCCTGCAAGAGAATGGTTCACAGAGGTACTACAATGGCTGGTAGACGTCCCCAGGACTCTCCCTCTAAGAGTGGACCTTCTGCGTCAACCTCACGTAGACAAGTTGCACCCAAACCTCCACGCTCTTCGGCTGACTGCCTTCAGACTGTCGAAAGATTCGCTAGAGCTAGAGGCTTTTCGAAGGAGGCAGCCAGTGCGATTGCCAGAGCAAGGAGGGTATTCACTCGTAGAGTCTACCAATCCAAGTGGGAAGTCTTCCGGAGCTGGTGTAAAGCCAATGCAGTTTCCTCTACCAATACCTCTGTAACCCAAATAGCTGACTTCCTATTACATCTAAGGAATGAGAGATCCCTTTCAGCTCCTACGATTAAAGGGTACAGGAGTATGTTGGCTTCAGTTCTCCGCCACAGAGGTTTGGACCTTTCTTCCAACAAGGACCTTCAAGACATCCTTAAGTCTTTTGAGACTTCTAAAGAACGTCGTTTACCCACTCCAGGCTGGAATCTAGACGTAGTCTTAAGGTTCCTTATGTCGCCTAGGTTCGAACCTCTCCAGTCAGCTTCCTTCAAGGACCTTACCCTCAAGACTCTTTTTCTCGTCTGCCTTGCAACAGCTAAAAGAGTCAGTGAGGTTCATGCCTTCAGCAAGAACATTGGGTTCACATCCGAATCTGCGACATGTTCTTTACAGCTCGGATTCTTAGCTAAGAATGAACTTCCTTCACGTCCTTGGCCTAGATCGTTTGAAATTCCTAGCCTTTCCAACATGGTAGGTAATGAGCTAGAAAGAGTTCTTTGCCCTGTCAGAGCTCTGAAATATTATCTTAATAGGTCAAAACCTATTCGAGGACAGTCAGAAGCCTTATGGTGTGCAATCAAGAAACCTTCGATGCCCATGTCCAAAAACGGGGTTTCGTATTATATAAGGCTTCTTATTAGAGAAGCACATTCTCACTTGAAGGAGGAAGACCTTGCTTTGCTGAAGGTAAGGACCCACGAAGTGAGAGCCGTAGCCACTTCGATGGCCTTTAATAAAAACCGTTCTCTGCAGAGCATAATGGATGCAACTTATTGGAGGAGCAAGTCAGTGTTTGCATCATTTTATCTTAAAGATGTCCAGTCTCTTTACGAGAACTGCTACACCCTGGGACCATTCGTAGCAGCGAGTGCAGTAGTAGGTGAGGGCTCAGCCACTACATTCCCTTAATCCCATAACCTTTTTTAACCTTTCTCTTGAATGCTTTTATTGTTGTTTTTATGGTTGTTACGGTAGGCTAAGAAGCCTTCCGCATCCTTTTGATTTGGCGGGTGGTCAATTCATTCTTGAGAAGCGCCTAGGTTAGAGGTTGTGTAGAGGTCCTTTAGTAGGGGTTGCAGCCCTATATACTTTAGCACCTTAGAGTTGATTCAGCCTCCTAAGAGGAACGCTGCGCTCAGTAAGGAAGACGAACTTAATAAAGGCAGAGTAACGGTTCAAGTCGACTTCCTTACCAGGTACTTATTATTTCATTGTTATTTTGAGATAACTGATTATATGAAATACGGGATACTTAGCTATCCTTTAGTCATGTACACTGGTTTTCACCCACCCCCCTGGGTGTGAATCAGCTACATGATTATCGGGTAAGTTTAATATTGAAAAATGTTATTTTTATTAGTAAAATAAATTTTTGAATATACTTACCCGATAATCATGATTTAATTGACCCTCCCTTCCTCCCCATAGAGAACCAGTGGACCGAGGAAAAATTGAGGAGGTGTCAACAAGAAGTACTGTAGTACCTGGCCACAGGTGGCGCTGGTGAGTACACCCCCTTCTAGTATAGTGATAGCTGGCGTATCCCTCCCGTAGAATTCTGTCGGGCAACGGAGTTGACAGCTACATGATTATCGGGTAAGTATATTCAAAAATTTATTTTACTAATAAAAATAACATATTTTACTACCTTTTATTGCTATTTCTTTGTTTGGTCAGTAGTTTTGACTTTTTAGTTGAAATGGGACTATTAGTTAGTCGTTGGTTTAATACTTTGTGAAAATTTTTGCTGTAATACTTTCGTATACTGTACATGTTTATAATTTTCAGAAAAATTGCTATCCATTTTGAGGTAAAGTATAAACATTACATGATAACCTATTCCTACCCCTATGTATCAATATGTTAATACAAAAGGCAAATTTTTTTTAAAGTCTTTCCTTTAGGTTTGAAATTTTAGAATCTTGGACTATAACAGCGTACACCACAGTGTTTGTTGGATTTTAGTGTCTTTTCAATGCTTGACAAAATTGGAAACAAATCTTATTGCTAATATTTTAGAATTGTTCCGTAACTAAAACAAACCCTTTCACTCTTTATAATAGAATATACTTTCGGTGAAGCTAGAAGACTAGCCATAAGACTTTAAGTGAGGTATACCTCACCACCGCTAGTTAGCAAGGAGTTAGGGGGTAGTACCGGCTACCCCACTCACACACACATCTGTGTAGTCTCGTCACTTTTGCTTTTGGCTCGGTAGAGATAGTATGTCGTCGTCCCTCCACTGCTTAATCTTTTTTGACTGACCTTTGACTAATTTGTTTTTTTAGTTTTTATTTCTTTATTTTTACAGGTATGAGTGTTGCTGTTTAGAGACGGCATGGGAAGTGGAAGAGGGGTTTTCCACAAGCACGAGGCAATCTTCCTCCTTCTTCGCGCTGGACAACCCTAAGGACTAAACTCCGCTCCTTCCCCTAGCAAAGAGGCTCTGCCCTCCTCCTCATGGGAGTCGCTCTCCTTTGATGCACCTTTACCGCTCTTGACCCAGAGCTCGACCTCGATCTTGTTCCCCGGCTCTGACAACTGTACACTCCCTCGTTCTGAGTTAGCTCAGCCAGCGGAGGGAGTGCAAAGTTTGAAGCATGTTCCTGCTTATCTCAGGGGACACTTTACCCGTACACAGGTTAGGTCCTCTCCTGAGTGTTCCCTTCAGTGCCAACAACACTGCACTCCCTTGTTCAGAGATGACTCAGCCAGTGGAGGTAGTGCAAAGTCAGAAGCATATTCCTGCTCCTCTCAGGAGATACATGGGATAGGTCTTCTCCTGAGTGGTCTCTTCATCGCTGAGGATGCTGCACTTCCTTGTTCTGAGAAACCTCAGCCAACGGAGGGAGTGCAAAATCGGCAGAATGTTTCTGCTCCTCTGAGGGAACTCCTTTTCTGTTCGTGAGTTAGGTCTTCCCCTGAGTGATCTTTGTTGCGGCTGACCCTGAGCTCGACCTTGGTCTTACTCCTCAGCAAGCTGACGATGGCGCACTTCCTCGTCCTGAGATGTATCAGACATCCGACCAGCATGCTCATCCAGTTCAGGTGGCAGAATTCCTTTGTATCTCTCGCTAAACTTCTCCTTAATTTTTGATGAGTGACACAACTTTGTAGCGTGTGAGCAGACGATGCGTGACCAGAGGATTCCAGCAACACGATGACCAGAGCGAGTCATTCGTCGGGGTCTCCCTCGTCCCTCCTGTTCTGGAGTAGGAGAGGGAAGCAGTTTCATCGATGTAAGCACCGCTCAATGCCCACCATCATTTGAGCTCTGCTCATTGATGGGAACCAGAGTGCTGCTGGGAAGTCTGCCTCCAGGTGTTGGACAAGTTCCCTTTTGAGGGAAAGTTAACCTCCGCCAAGTTTTGGTCAAATTTCCCTTCCAAGTTAGAGTTGCCCTCCACCTTCGATGGACAGCAATTTTCCTCGCTTGCTGGGAAAATTGCCAACATTATTTACAACAGAGAACTTCTTTTCCTTGGCGTGGAGCGTTGAGTGCTCCACCTATAATCTGCACTGTGAGAGGATAATAGATGTCCGCGCTATTGCTGTAGGGAACTCTTTATCGAGTTTTCTAGCGAGTCTCCTTATCTAGACAGCGCACGCACTAAACTCTTTGTTCAGAGGAAGAGCGAGAGCTACCTCATCAGCGTGAGTGCGCACTACCTCAGTACCTCTTAGACTATCAGTTCAGAGTAGGAGCAAACGCTACTTCATCAACACTAGTGCATGCTTCCTTTGTAGTGCACAAGTGTGCTCACAATCTCAATAGTGCACAGGTATGCACTACTTCTTAGTGCACGCTTCTTCGGCAACGCAGATCTTCAATCTACGGTTACTAGAAGTCGTGCTACTTCGGTAGCACTCACAATTTCAACACAATATACAATTGTGAGAGTTTAGCACACACACTTATCTTGTAACCTTACCCAGCACTTGCCAACGGTAGGAGGGGTGTAGCACACTCGTCAAACATTGTGCTTAACATCTCACTCGCCACTTGGAACGTGTTGCATAGCATACAAGTTCAGTGAGAACTGTGCACATCTCTCGATGCAATACATCTTATAAGAACTCTCTTTTAGTTAGCTGTATCTTGCGAGCTTCAACTATATACAGCTACTCGAATGAGATGTCACCCACAATATCTAAGTGACCCGTGCATTCGGATGCGTTGAGCCTCTACATAACGCACCTTACCCCATCAGCTCTCGCAAATGTTCGTTTCTTACCATTACTGCTGCTACTATTACTACTACTATTACTTGTGGATTGATGTATCCTGGACGCTGGCAATCAGTTACCTCCTCATCTCCCTGTCTCTAATCATTTAGGTAATTTGTTTTGGTATTTTGTTACCTTATGTGTACATCTTCATTCAAATGGTAAATGGATAACAGAAACTTTGCGAGTTGCACATGCTTTCTCGCCCCATATACCACCGGACCCCACCAGAAAGGTAGAGACATAGTCCTACCCAGCGATTTCCGAAGGTAAGGTTTTCTGTCTACATGCATTTGCCTCTTCCCTCTGTAGTCCGGTACGAACTCGGGAATCTTAATCCTTTGAGGTTGTTGTTTCGATCTTCTTTCTACAGGTTAAAGAACTCATCGGTTTTCTCACTTGGTTTTGTTCTCTGATTCCTTTTGATCTCTGCCTCACTCCGTAATACCCTTTTGAAATAACGGTCTCATAAGATATAATCCTTCGGGGTTATTATTTTATCCCCTAAGGACTAGGGGATGGAATCGGCTTATTTTTTTGTCTCTGAACGATAGCAAACGAATTCAATAGACCTCTTCGCTTCGTTAGCTATTTGCTCACGAACAATTTTAATGTTCCCAAGGCTATAGCTTCTTGCTGGATTGGATCCAGTCATGGACACAGAGAAAGCGCTGTAGCTTCTTTGGAAGCTGTCCTTGTTGTTCCTTCCGTAAACTCTGAAGGTAAGGGGCACCGACAGAGTCTTTAGTGTCCCTGACTGGTTCTGTCTCCTCACTCACATTGTGACCCTGTCATTGCTTGCGCAGGCTCCCTCCGGACTTGTGCAAGAGCAACTTAGATCCAGCACTCCTCGGAGTTCGGAGTACACCATCTGGAAGGCTAAATATGGCCAACCCAAAGCTTGACTTTGGTCTTGCTTGTTCAGCGCACTGACAACGACACTCCCCCTCAACGTGAGTTAACTCAGCTAATGGAGGAAGTGCGAAGTCCGAAACATAGTCTGTCTTTTCTCAAAGGGGAACACCTTTCTTATCCATGAGATAGGTTTTCTTCTATGATCTCCGCCGTGTGGGGCGTCGAGAAGAGTCTTGGTTTCATCCATAGCTTTCTCTAGCCCCTTTGAGTGTGGGTCGTTGGAATGAAACGACGATGTAGCACATAGACTGTGGGCAGCTGAGATATCTCTACTGTGGGTTCTGAGGACTCATTTTTTCTTCAACCATAACTCATTTAACCAGCATGATTCATTCGTCCAGTCTCTGTAGTGAATCCCATGCTGGATCGCACAGGACCTCTCATCAAACTCCCATGGGATTACAGTAATACCTTGAGATACGAGTTTAGTCCGTTCCGGGACCGAGTTCGTATTTCAATTTGCTCGTATCACAGAGGAATTTTTCCCATAAAATATAACTAAAAACAAATTAATCCATTCCCACCCTCTGAAAAAACCCTAAAAACAGTATATTACAAAGGAAAAGCATGTTTTTAATTGTAATCAACATCCTACACTAACAAAATAACAAATAGGTATGAACTGGTTATGAAATGTAACATTATTATGGAGTTCTTACCTTCGAGACAGATGGTAGCGGCTAACGGCGGTGTGTGCGGAGGAGGAGGAGGGAGAGAGGACGGGTTAGAGAGACTTGACGTCAACTCATTCGGTACGCAACACTTTTGTAACACTACATAACATAACTTTAACTTTAAATTCAACTTTAAATTTAACTTAAAAAAATGAAATTAGCTTACTGTACACACCCTTAAAGATAAAATGTTAATCTTATGTTACACTAAACTCAATTCTACATTTTGTTTTCATTTTGATTTTTTTACTTTTCTTCTTTTTGCTTGGCTCTTTTTGCCTCGCTTTCACCTGCACTTTTTAACGGCCTTTTTAAAAGGAACCTATCTATGGATGTTGCTTTTGTTTCCCTTCAAAATGTTGCAAAAATGACGAACACAAGTTTCGTCACAATAGGCTATCGCACGACCACTCGCCAACTTGTTCGGGTGCCTCTTGTCCATAAAATTAGAAAACTCCTGCCACTTCGCTAACATGTCTGATTTCTGCCGTAGAAAGGGGGCCCTCGTCTTCCACCTCTTCCTCGCTACTGAGCTCCTGCAACACCTCCGAATGTTGCATCTCCAGGAGCTCGATCAATTCCTGTGTCGTGAGCTCTTCCTGATGCTCCTCGACAAGGTTGTTCACGTCTTCCTCGTCTACCTCCAGCCCCATGGACTTTCCAAGAGACACGATTTCATCCATCATAACAGGTTCGGGGTCATCAGGGTCTGTACGATCCCTTCAAAGTCCCTCTCAGCGACGGAAGCTGGCCACAATTTCTTCCACGCTGAACTAAGAGTTTGTCTTGTGACACCCTGCCATGCATCGTCAATAATTTTCAAGCAGTGTGCGATGCTGAAATGTTCCTTCCAAAATTCCCGAAGGGTGAGATTGGTGTTGTGTGTGACATCGAAGCATTTCTTGAATAAATACCTTGTGTACAGTTTTTTGAAGTTAGAAATAATTTGTTGGTCCATGGGCTGGAGGAGTGGCGTGGTGTTGGGTGGGAGATAAAGGACCTTGATTAACCTGAATTCATCAAGAATGTCCTTTTCGAGAACAGGAGGGTGACCAGGGGCATTGTCGAGGAACAGGAGACATTTCAATGGCAGGTTTTTCTCCGCCAAATATTTTTTGAGTGGCGGACCAAAGCACAGATTAACCCATTCTTTGAAGAAATGCCGGGTAACCCAAGCCTTAGCATTAGCGCGCCACATCACTTGCAGTTTTTCTTTCAAGATCCTTTGGCTCTTGAAAGCACGTGAGTTTTCAGAGTGGCTCACCAGCAGTGGCTTGACCTTACAGTCACCGCTGGCATTGGTACACAAGGCTAGAGTTAACTGGTCCTTCATGGGTTTATGGCTCGGTAGTCTCTTCTCTGCCGTGATGAAAGTCTTCCTGGGCATTTTCTTCTAAAAAAGGCCAGTTTCATTGCAGTTGAAGACTTGTTGGGGGATAAAGCCGTGTCAGGCAATAACCGAGGCAAAGGTTGTGACGAAGTCCGCCGCGGCTTTCGCGTCGGAACTTGCTGCTTCTCCATGCCTCACAACCGAGTGTGTCCCAGTCCGTTTCTTGAAATTATCCAGCCAGCCACGACTGGCTTTGAAGGTTTCCGCTGGCGTCGAAGTCTCCCCTATCTTGGCTGCTTGCTTCCCTTTCAAGTCATCATAGATTCTACCGGCCTTCTCACATATGATCGTCTCGGTCACGCTATCTCCTGCCAACTGTTTCTCCTTTATCCAGATTAAAAGAATACAGTAGTGAATATCACTACGCAGCTTGGAAAGGATGGTTACTCCTTTGGAAGGCTTTGTGCTCTTTATAGCATCCATCTGGTTGAGGATGGCACATATAGTCGATGTACCCCTCTCATATTGGCGCGCCAGCTCTGTCACTCTTACGCCACTCTCATGTTTTGCGATTATTTCATGCTTCATCTCCATTGTCATCATACGCTTTTTCTTTTCACTACCCTTGTTTGCACTCACTTGCTTTGGACCCATTGTTTATTTAATTAATTATGCACTGATTCACGCAAAAAACATGTAAAAAAACAAAACAATACGGCAGATGCTTAGAGATAACTTTACGTGACGGAGATCCGACGGGAAAGACCGAGCGATGCTGTCCTCATGAGCAGCCGTATCTCAAATTTTTCCTTGTATCTCAGGATGGAAATTTGCTCGGAACTCTCCTCGTATCTCAATTTTCTCATATGTTGGGGTGCTCGTATCTCAAGGTACTACTGTACTGACAAGTGACACTCACGTGACCCAGGCTCGTGAACAGGTAATCCAAATTGACGAAGAGCTCTCTCTTGCAGGGTTTTATGCACACGAACAAGAGTTTTTAGCGAACCCCACCGTCTGACAGAGTTAACTCCAGGTGACAGAATAATCCGCAAGTTCAGCAAGAAATATATACACATCACCACATACCCATCCACCTGTTGAGGTGCAAGGGCAAGTTCCTTGACATTCTACGTGAACCCAAGCGTTTGTACGGACATCCGAACCCAGGCTTTATGTCATCAATGCAGGAGCACGTTATTATATCACCTATTCCCCAGATAGTAGAACACATCTGACAATGGTGTCTCTGGGCTTCTACAGTCGACTCTTACTTGTAGAATAGGGGCTTGGAAGCTGGATACCAGTATTCGACCTCTCCTCTATGAACAAGTATGTTCAACAAACAAGCAGTCAGACCCAAGGACTTCATTTCAACACTAGACTGGTGATGTTTCTGCCCGATTCCAACTCCTCTCTCTTCAAGGAAGTTTCTAAGAATCATCCTAGAGGATTAGCAATACCATTTTAAAGTGCTGTATTCCGACATGGTCACACCTCTATTTTTTCACTGGGAGTTTCTCCCTAGTGTCAACTGGGACTCACATGAAAGGCACTCGTCTGTTAAGACACTGTGCCGATTGGCTAATTCAAGTAAACGACTGAAATTCCCTTTCCAACACAGAGTCAGGTCTCCTGAGTTTTGCCGTGATCTAAGGGTTGTGGTAAAATCTTGAGAAGTCATCCCTGCAGTCAACACAAAACTGGTATACCTAGGAATGCTACTGGACATCAGACTAGGAAGACTTTCCATTCGAGAGTAAAATAGAGAGACTGAAGAAGGCAGTAGGCCCCTTCTTGTTACTAGTCTCGCTGCCAGCACATCAATGACTCCGTCTAATAGGCCACCTGTCTGCCTTGGAGCTAGTGGTAACCAACAGTAGACTATGCAGTGGCAGCTGAAGTCCACTTGGACTCAACAAAGACCCACCGGACCTTCAGGGCCCAAACAAATTAGAGATCAGAGGCAGTGGACATTGGATACCAACCTCCTCAGGGGGCAAACATTCTCTCTCCCCCCTGGAATTGATGCTCTTCATAGATGCATCAAAAGAATGAAGGGTCCCCATCTGTGGCATCACTCGGCCTCCGGTCTCTAGTCCAAGTCTGGAAGACCCCAGCACATAAACTTCCTGGAAATGAGAGTACAGTGAACCCTCGTTTATTGCGGTAGATAGGTTCCAGACCCGACCGTGATAGGTGAAAATCCGCGAAGTAGTGACACCATATTTACCTATTTATTTAACATATATATTCAGACTCTTAAAACCTTCCCTTGTACGTAGTACTGTTAACAAACTACCCTTTAATGTACAGAACACTTAATGCATGTACTACAGTACCCTAAACTAAAACAGGCACAAATATTAAAGGCGATTTTATATTATGCGTTTCCTAAACACGCCAAAAAGCACGATGAAAAATGGCAACCAATGTTTTGTTTACGTTTCTCTGATCATAATGAAGAAACAAATGAATTTAGTGTACACATCTGTGTATAGGTTAGTTTTTGCATCGATTATATTGATTATACAGTATGTTGATTTTGTTATTACCAATGTTTTACTTAATTTTTCTTAGGACTTCCAAATGAACTGTTTTTCTTTATGACGCCGCCTGAAACGACGGCGTCATAAAGTACGCTCGGTAAACAACCACGCTCAGTAAACAACCACGCTCAGTAAACAACCACGCTCAGTAAACAAAGAAGGCATTTAACGCGCATGATGAAAGTGATAAATAATGATATTTACAGTAAAAGCTTTTAGAAAATATGTTATTACAAATATTATTTACCGTATCTATATAAAATCATACAGTACATACTGTACGTAGCAAAGCAGGAAAACAATTTACGAGAGAGAGAGAGAGAGAGAGAGAGAGAGAGAGAGAGAGAGAGAGAGAGAGAGAGAGAGAGAGAGAGAGAGAGAGAGATTGTTTTACGTACGTAAATGTAAATTTTAAACAAAAAAAAATATGATAGGTTACAACATCTATACTGTACTCTTTAGACTTTTAAAACCTTCCCTTTAACTTAATGCATACAGTACTAAACTAAAACAGGCACAAATATTAAAATGTTAGAATATTAAAGTAAAAAATAAAGATTGTTACTGTACTCACCACGAAAGAAGTTCAAGAAAAACTTGAATGATGATGGCGATGAATTTGCTGCACAGTAGAAATGATGATGATGAAGCTGATGATGTCTTCTACTGTGCAGCCAATGATAGTATTTTACGTCTCTTCAGACGGAGGTGTCTTTTCCTGGGACACCTCTTCAACTTCTTCCTGGGAAACTTCTTCAATTTCTTCCGAAGGCGTACTAGCAGGAGGAACTGGCTCTTTTTTGCGAGGCTGGAAGAACATTGTGATCGGAAGTTGCTGCCGCTGCTTCTTTTTTCGCTCTAAGAGCATCCTGTAGGGAGTCATGTCTTCATCGATCTTGTTGCAGAATTGCATAGACCGAACCATATACTCGTCCCACTCTTGCAACATTTCTTTCAACTCCTTCGCATGGTTGCAGGCCTTGGTAAGCCGTTCTAATGTTAAGCCCGTTTCTTCGACATTTTCTTGGGTCTCTTCCTGTGTTTCGCTCTCTTCTTCACTGGCTGATTTCGTCAGGTCTTCTAGGTCTGCGTCAGTTAGCGGCTGGGAATGGCAGTCCAACAACTCGTCAACGTCTTCAGTCGTCATGTCGCCAAACCCGTCACCTCCAATTATCGCAGCCAACTGCACAGATTTGCGTATTGCAGAGTGTTGGATTTCAGACGAAGTAAATCCCTCGTCGTCGTAAACAATCTGGGGCCACAACTTCTTCCAGCTCGCATTCACGGTTGCAGGTTTCATTTCTTGCAGTGCCTTCTGAATGTTCTGCAGGCACGTGGCTATGGTGTACTGCCGCCAGTACGCCTTCAAGTTAAAATCTTCATCCTCATCCTCTTGGGCAGCATCCACACACGCAACGAGGTCCGCCAAGGTATTCTTCGTGTAGAGGGCCTTGAACGCCCTGATAACCCCCTGGTCCATCGGTTGAATTAATGACGTGGTATTGGGTGGCAGGAACTCAACCTGAATGCCCTCATGCGACAGATCAGTTGCGTGTCCACCAGCGTTATCCATAAGGAGAAGGATCTTGAATGGCAAGCCCTTCTCTACGAGATATTTGCTGACTTGCGGGATGAAACACTGGTGGAACCAGTTGGAGGTCAGCATCTTCGTAATCCATGCTTTTGGATTATGCATTCAGTACACGGGAACGAGATTCTTATTCTTATTTTTCAAAGCGCGAGGATTTTTCAACTTGTAAATAAGCCCCAGCTTTAGCAAAAATCCAGCAGCATTGCCACACATCACGAGGGTAACGCGATCCTTGAATGCTTTAAAGCCAGAGGCTTTGGCTTCTTCTTTGAACAGGAAAGTTCGCGACGGCATTCTCTTCCAAAACAAGCCGGTCTCATCCATATTAAACACATGTTCCGGCTTGTATCCACCTTCGGCGATAATATTCTTGAACGTCTGGTTCACGTAAGTTTCAGCAGCGGCAGTGTCAGCGGAAGCAGCCTCGCCATGCAGGGAAACGCTTTTCAGGGTGAAGCGTTTCTGAAACTTCGCGAACCATCCTTTGCTGGCGGAAAAACGTTGATTCTGATGCTGGGAATCAGTGGATGTCCATGGTTGAGGTTCATCTACATCATCATCTTTTTCAGCATGCTCGCCATCGTCGTCTTGAGGTTCCTTTGCCGCAAAATTCTCATACAAGCTCAAAGCCTTGGTTCGGATGGTGTTCGTATCCAAGGCTATGTTCTTCTTCCGGCAGTCGGCAATCCACACTGCTAAAGCACCTTCCATGCGTACGATCGTTTTATTACGCGTGGTAACGACTCGCTTCTCTGATCTGCTAAAGGTGATGGTAGCCGTCTTTCTAATGTTCGCCTCGTCCTTCTTGATATAGCGAACGGTGGATTCGTTGACTCCAAAATGGCGGGCTGCGGCCGCGTAACTTCTACCGTCTTTTAACATATCGAGAAGCGTCACCTTCTCAGCAATCGTCATCATCTTTCGGTGGCGTTTAGGCTCACTACCAGCCTTAGTAGAAGCAGAACGCTTGGGAGGCATTGTACAGTAGGGTTTAACAGAAAGTTCAACAAAAAGTTCAACTTAAAACAGTCACGCACAGCACAGATTAAAGTCCACAATAACTTAACAACATCTACAAAGCGATACAGCGGGAGACAAAGTGACCGCGAATACGTAGATGCTGCGGGTTGGAGATGCGGGCAAAACACCAATCACAGGCTAGATAACAAAACTTGAGTTCTGATTCGTCATCTATCAGCGCTTGAACCAATCACAACCCGTCTTATATGCTACGTAGGTTACCAATTCAAAGTACAGTACAAGGTACCCTACGTATACTGTACAGTAATAATAATAATAATAATAATAATAATAATAATAAATAATGATAATAATAATAATAATAATAATAATAATGATAATAATGATAATAATAATAACAATACGTAATAATTTTAATAACAACAACAACTATAATAATAATAATAACAATACGTAATAATTTTAATAACAACAACAACAATAATAATAATAATAATAACAATAATAATAATACAGCTTTACGTACGCTATTTTACTCTTGTTTTGTTGTAGGGTGTCTCTCTCTCTCTCTCTCTCTCTCTCTCTCTCTCTCTCTCTCTCTCTCTCTCTCTCTCTCTCTTGTACGCTTATTCGAGATGTGATTTTTGCAACAAAGAATATTATTGGATGCAGTACTACGTACGTATACATACAAAAGATTCATGGAAAAGATGCACATCCATTACATTTGTAGTACAGTAGTAGCCATTAGCAGCCTTACACCATTCTAATATGGTATGACTGCATCTGATTTGCGTTTCATGTTCGATTTAATTTTACTACGTACTGTATACAGTACTGAATTATCGTATGATCACATTCTCTTTTCGTGTTTTATTTCTTTCTGTGCTGAATTATATGTCATATGTAATGCAATGAACAATCAGTAAGAGCAGATATTACTAATTACAGTATTAATGGAATTACAGGTAACGAAATATCGTATTTGGGGTCTTCAGATATCGCAGTATTTTCGAAATTTCCGGAAAATCCGCGATATGTATATATATATGGGTTATGAAAAAAACCTGCGAAGTGGTGAATCCGCGATGGTCGAACCGTGAAGTAGCGAGGGCTCACTGTAGCCCTTCTGGCCCTGCAACAGTTTTATCACCTGTTGGCAGATCACTCCGTGGTATTGATGAGCGACAACACCATGGTGGTCGCTTACGTAACAAGCAAGGTGGTACCTTTTCTCAGCACCTAGTCCGTCTAGCAGTGGAGATGCTAAGATGGGCAGGAAACAACTTGGTGTCCCTATTAGCTCGCTTCATTCTGGCCAAAAGGAATGTTCTCGCAGATAACCTGAGCATAGCCACTCAGATAGTGGGCTCCGAGTGGTCTTTGAATCATCTAGTAGCCAACAAAGTCCTGACTTTGTGGGGTCCTCTGATGGTGGGTCTGTTTGCAACACCTCTGAACAGCAAGCTCCCACTGTACTGCTCAACAGTACCAGATCCCCAGGCACTTTGGCAAGATGCATTTCAACAATGGTGGGACAACATCGATGTGTATGTGTTTCCCACCATTTTGTCTGACAAGAAGAGTACTCAATAAGCCAAGTTCATCCACCAACTTAGCAGTGACCCTCAAAGCCCCTCTATGGCATCACACGGAATTATTCCCAGACCTTCTTTAGCCGTTAACAGAAGTTGTGAGAGAACTCCCGCCACGTCACGATCTACTTAGACAGCCCCGCGTAAAGATCTACCGCAAAGCCGTTGAGTCTCAATGTCTTCATACCTGAGGGTTATCCAGTATCTCCCCACAAAGAGTGGTTTTTCGCAACACGTTGCAAAAAAGTTGTCTGGATACCTTGAGGAATCTTCAGCTGCAGTGTATCAGGCTAAGTGGTCTGTGATTGTTGTCATGGAAGGGGTATCTCTCCTCTCAATGCCACTATTCCAGCAATAGCCAATTTTCTTGTGTACTTTTGAGAAGAAAAAAGTCCTCTGTCTCTGCAGTGAAAGGCTGTTGCTCAGCCTTGAGCCTTGCCTTTAGATTGAAAGGAGTTGATATTTACTTATTGCTGGAGTTGTCTCTCCTCATACGGAGTCTCATGCTTACTTGCCCTAAGTCGGAAGTTAGATCACCTCCATGCAATGTTGTTCGTGTTTTATGAGGAGCTCCTTACGAACCATTATGCCAGGCATCAAATCTTCACCTGGTCCTAAAACGGTCTTTCCTTCTCGCTGTGGCTTCTGCCAAGGGAATAAGCGAACTTCATGGTCTTAACCTAAGACGGTCTGCCATCCAAGGGGATGGAGACAGGTAATCCTCGGCTTCATCCCTGAGTTTTTCACCAAGACTCAAAATCCGGATTGAGAGTTACCCTAACGTAATCGATGACCTAGATCAACGGTTACTATGCCCAGGTAAGGCTCTGAGATGTTACCTCAAACGAACTTCAGGAGCTCGTCCCCGAGTGAACGGATTGTTTGTCAGCACGGGAAAGGTTAAAAGGAGAATCACAAGAATACGATCTCAGCATGCATTTGCAAGGTCGTAGACCTGGCCTTGAATACTGATTCTCCTCCTCAAATGCAGAAACCTAGAGCTCAAGATGCAAGTCAAGAAAAACTACTGTGTGGTGCAGGGTCTTTTTGTGGGTGTGTGGAAGCATCAGACGACCTTCACCGCCCATTGCTTGTAAAGATGTAACACAGGAACATAGAGACATTCTCCATCGTACCTGTGGTGGCTGCACAATAAATGGTTTAAACACCTCAAGCTCCTTGTTGGACAATTAGCTGATGGTGGATGGCAGAGGTTACCCGGGATGAAGTCTGGAATGAATGAGAAAAATGACTGGCTCCTCCTTTCTATCATCTTCCCCTCTCTTGAGGAACAGCACTGGCCTCCACTGTCTGTAGGTAATAACCATTTCCCTTTTGTAACCTGGTTTAGAAATTTATACTGTACTTGTTGCATTTCCATATCCCCTTTGTGAGATGGGAATTGGGTAACGTCTATGGTTGGTCAAAGAGTCCTACGACTTCAAAGAATTATTACTTAGACAAGTCACATTCTTAGTATTTCACAATCACATGGATTTAATTGAAAACATTTACATTTATGGTATAGCTGTTTTAATATATAGTTTTAGGTACAACCAGAGGTAGACCCCTGGATGTTTAAGTCATGGAAAACACCCAGAGGAGATGCTTGACATGGAAACCTAGCCATCCCAGTTATGTTTTCTATGTGGGCTGCCTAGACTTCTTCAGAGACACCTTTATAAATTTTATAATCATACCACCTATACAATAGTCAATGTTTCATTTAGTCTAAACTTATTTTTGTTGTCCATGGAGAGGACGGTAAAATCCAAAGAAACTGAAGGGCATGTATTAGCTAATTGAGCTTACATTTAAACTTTAGTTCAGGTTGTAATTTTTATTTTGTGACACACAATGTGACTTACAACTCGTCTTTCAAGACCCTCGTGTTCGTCTGTTACAGAGGGAACCTGTCAAGTTGAGTACTTGAGTACAACCATAGCATTATTCTGATGCCTGTCTTTCACTCTTGTCACCCATTCTACCTTGATAAAATAGGAAAAAAATATTAGTTTTGATATGGTTTGACCTGCTGTTCAAAAGAACTCAAACTCATAGAGGAGATCCTGTAAGTGAAGCTTGTCTTAAGCTCTCATTTGTTATTTTGAAGTTTGCAGAGGAATTTCAGATAGGCTAATGGGTGTAAGGTCTCTTAGTTGAAGGGGTTGAATTACAAAATGTTGGCAAAACAAGTCAGGAAAGATACTGCTATGGAGATAACTGGAAATCAGACAAGGAAAATTTTAACCAATGTTTCTTTGTATTTTGTTAAGTAGTCTAGGAGGATGTATAAAAAGAATGATAAAGTGGCAAATGGGATGTATAAAAAGAATGATAAAGTGGCAAATGGGAGTATATTCCACTGTGTAGTCTAACCCTCTTTGGGGAGTCCTGTATCTGCAGCCCTTTATATTAAGTAGATGTTGGATATTAACCCCATAGTCAGGAAAAACAAAGACCAGTTATTTACACAAAATACAAGCTCAAGAAAGTTATAGATTAGCCAGCATCATTGATAGGGACCCAAGATTTGAGTTGTGGGTATTTTTTTTTTTTATTACAGTTAATTTTGTCATAAATTCTTCTCTTGATCTACTTTGTAAGATAAGG
Source organism: Palaemon carinicauda (assembly GCF_036898095.1). NCBI lineage: Eukaryota > Metazoa > Arthropoda > Malacostraca > Decapoda > Palaemonidae > Palaemon > Palaemon carinicauda. The sequence continues at coordinate 59,151,771 of NC_090751.1, forward strand.
TGGTGAGGACATACACTCATCTAATCTTGAATCCCCAACTTATTTTATTCCATAGTTTTTTTTTTAATCTGTTATCACAAAATAATAAGAAATAGTATATAACCAGTACACTTTGGCTTGAGGATACCCCTCCAATGGCAGTAATTTGGAGCATCTAGCGAACACTCAAAGGGCCAGCCAGTGCATTTTTAGCGATAGTTTTTCATATCAGGAGTTTGAATAGCCAATAATTTAGTCAGTTTTCCTGTTTTCAAAGATGGAGATTATTCTAGAAGGCAGAGAAAAGATAAAATTTAGAACAATTGAAAAAGAAAAGTGAACAGAGCAAGTTGACCGCTTAAAGGTAATTTGTTTACAGTACACTGCATATTGTGTAATGGGAGTAATTTAATTAGGTGTAGTAAATTGTTGGAAATAAGTACTGTTAGTTAAGTATTTGGGTTACTGGAACTTATTTCTTTATAATGTACGTAATTGGTCTGTAAAGTTTGATTTTTATAATATTTTCATTTTCCCTTGGTTTACATTGATCTGTGAAATTGAAACCATTCCAGTCTAACTGTCTGTTTTCATAGCTAGTCAGTAATAATCTCTTCCTCTAAGTTTTGACTTCTATAAAAACTAAGTAGACCTAAAACTCATAAGTTGTTCTGTGTTTCTAAAGCTTATCTACTTAGTTATGTTAAAAGATTTGATTAGATTACTTAACAGCTGCAACTTATTGATAAAACTGCTACAATGTCAGTTATATTATTATTATTATTATTATTATTATTATTATTATTATTATTATTATTACTACTACTACTTGCTAAGCTACAACCCTATTTGGAAAAGCAGGATGCTATAGGTCCAGGGGCCCCAACAAGGAAAATAGCCCGGTGAGGAAAGGAAACAAGGAAAAATAAAATATTTTAAAGACAGTAACAACATTGAAATAAATATTTCCTATATAAACTATAAAAGCTTCAACTAAACAAGAGGAAGAGAAATTAGATCGAATAGTGTGCCCGAGTGCACCTTCAAGCAAGGAGTTAATAAAAATGTTTTTATTAGTAAGCAGTTTTTTTTTTTTTTATATTTTTATTTGCAATCAAATTTGTATTCTTTATATTTTATAAGAAAGAAAACTAAAATAGAAGACATCCCCCTTGTCTCAATAATATAGTGTGGGGTGTTGCAATATAAATGTCAAAACTAAGAATATGATAGAAAGAGCAATTATAGAATAGAATTTTGAAATGCTTTCCAGTGTTCATGACTGACTGCAGATCAAAATTCTGTAAACTCCTTTGAACATGTAATATTGTATTTATGATTCATGAACCTCGTCAAACAATGAAATAAGTAGCTATAGATTATAATCAAAACTACTTTGAAAATGTCACACATTCGTTCAAATGCAGTAGTTAATTAGTATTAACCAATATAATCTGTCCATTTAGTTGAAGTACTCCGCAAGATTCACATGTCCTAGAATGCACTGAAAAAGGAAATAAGTTGAATGGATATTAGAGAGAAGTATAAAAGTGAAAATTTTGCGTGAATTTTTTTTTCTTTATAGTGGAAAAGGACTAAGTGGTATTAGGCCACAAAGTATAATATTAAACTAATGTAACAAAAAATACATGAACTTTGTGAGTAAACACTCAAAAAAAAAAAATGGTCACCAAAGATTAGGGGAAAAATTAATGGTTATTAAGCTTTAAACACACTACCTATTTCAACAGGATGAAGAAACAGTTTGAAGTAATATATGTTAATCTTTTAAGGGTTTCCATCATAGATATTCTACAGCTAGATACTGCAAGATGCTGCTGGGTCCCAGCTCATGTGGGTGTGCCTGGTAATGAAGTGGCAGACAAATTGGCAAAAGAGACAGCAGACAAATTACTTCCTGGAAGATATCTTCCTAGTAATGACTTTTTGCCTGATATCAAAAAGTCTCTTGGTGATGTTTGGCAACACTACTACAATTCTGTTCATCAGAATAAAATTAAAAATGCAATAGCCTACCTCCATGGAAGTATGAAAATATGCCAAGAAGGGGGGAGACTGTCCTCTGTCGCCTTAGAATTGGGCACACATGTTTGACTCATGAGTTCCTGATGACTGGCAGGTGTCAGCCATTTTGGGATGGTTCTTTGGTCCCTCTGACTGTGAGGCATTTACTTATTGAATGTACCAGTCTTGTGGGTATCAGGGAACTATAACTGTCTGAAGCTCGTGATGAGGATGGCAGGTACATCCTCACCAAGATTCTTGGAGTGGACATTTTTTTATGATGCTTGTGGCATTTTTAAATTCATATTAGAAGCTGGCCTCCTTGCTCGTTTATCATCATTATCATCTCCTCATATGCCTATTGATGCAAAGGGCCTCGGTTAGATTTCGCCAGTCGTCTCTGTCTTGAGCTTTTAATTCAATACTTCTCCATTCATCATATACTTCGCGCTTTATAGGCCTAAGCCATGTAGGCCTGGGTCTTCCAATTCCTCTATTGCCTTGTGAAGCCCAGTTAAACGTTTGGTGAATTAATCAATCTTGGGGAGTGCGAAGAGCATGCCCAAACCATCTCCATCTACCCCTCATCATGATCTCATCCACATATGGTACTCGAGTAATCTCTTTTATAGTTTCATTTCTAATCCTGTCCTGCCATTTAACTCCTAATATTTTTCTGAGGGCTTTATTTAAAATCTACTATTGGAGATTGTTTCATTGTCATACCATGCCTCATGTCCATAGAGTAACACCGATCTCACTAAACTGATATATAGTCTGATTTTTATGTGAAATTTT